>NW_025934558.1:0-25386 GCF_000764305.2 Hyalella azteca | reverse complement strand
GAATAATGCATGCAGCAGTAGCAGCATAGAATATTGCATGCAGCAGTCGCAGCATAGAATATTGCATGCAGCAGTAGCAGCATAGAATATTGCATGCAGCAGTCGCAGCATAGAATATTGCATGCAGCAGTAGCAGCATAGAATATTGCATGCAGCAGTCGCAGCATAGAATATTGCATGCAGCAGTAGCAGCATAGAATATTGCATGCAGCAGTCGCAGCATAGAATATTGCATGCAGCAGTCGCAGCATAGAATATTGCATGCAGCAGTCGCAGCATAGAATATTGCATGCAGCACCAGCATACAATATTGCATGAAGCTACCGAGCTACGGATGCAGCAGCAGGTGCTGCAAGCAGCAGCGATGCAGCACCTGCTGCAGGGTCGACCTTGACCGCTGGTGCTGCTGGCGGCGCTGCAGCTGCGGGACGACGCGTCCCCCTCCTCCCCACACGCACGCTGCACGTCCCCCTCCTCCCCACACGCACGCTGCACGTCCCCCACCTCCCCATGAATTTGAAACCTTTTCGGAGATATAAAACCGAAATTATAAAATGAATGACGACGTTTGAAATGGTGAATGCATTCGACCTGAAACCTGTAACTGCGCCGCGTAGGTTCATGTTCCGGAAAGTTTCAATGACGTTTCAAACGTAGTTTCATTCAGCATATTTTACTTCAAGTACACGCAAACTTTATAATTTGAAATGGTGAATGCATTCGACCTGAAACCTGTAACTACGCCGCGTAGGTTCATGTTCCGGAAAGTTAGCTCAACAATGACGTTTTAAACGTAGTTTCGTTTAGCATATTTTACTTCAAGTACACGCAAACTTTATAATCTATTTAGATGCGTCCATGACCGCAAGCGGACCGCAATGTTCTTCGGGAATGATCAAAGTGTGCACGAGCCCCCAGGCAGTCTTGCTTGCATACCTCAACATAAATACAACAATAGTTAAATTAAGTGAATACAAAGCAACAAGAAAGTCTGCCGTGATACTTGGCCTTCCCGCGAGCCCAAACAGGAAGGTCAAATTACCTTAACTGTGCTAAAGCTACAGGCACGGCTGGGGCGTGGGTCTTAATTGCTGGGCCATAATCCTAAACTCGCTTGGCTATTTGAAAGCTCCAATCAGGAACACGTCTTTGCAAACGATGTTTTAGTTTTTTGCGTGAATCATTGACCACTGCAACAAACTTGCATGTTACGGCTGAACCATAGCGGTCGAACGCAGGTCATTCATTAGCCTGTGAGCCAATGAGCTTATGAGTCCTAAAAAGTCTAATGAGCGACTGTCGCGCTCACAACTTGACCATTTTAAAAGCAAATTTTACTGTGTATAATTTTTTTTTTTACCACAAAACTCTAAAACCACAAAAATAGGTTTGTTTTATGAAATGTGTGCTTCACCTTCATAACTGTGTTTGCTCATGCATTGAATTAATAAATTATCATTGAATCGGTGAAGTAGGTACTATCCCTGAGTCAATGAACCATCATTGAGCAAGTCAAGCCTTATTGAGCTGTCTAGCCATCTCTAGTTAGAACATATATAAATTGCTTTCGCACAATTTGCAGTGAATTGAGATGAAATTCGAATGACAACTCATATGATTTGAGCAATGGGCTTATTTGATGTGCCACTCAAAAAAGTTTCATTCAAGTATATTTATGGTGGGAATTTCATAACATTGAAGTGAATAGCCCAGTAATTTTCTATTCAGCCATCTTTACATTGGTTACACATTCAATATAAAATTGATAGTAAATTTCAGAATCATTACTTAGCTTTAGAAGCTCAACATTGAAACTTTGTAGGTAACTTGTTTACATCACCAAACAATTATTTCTCAACTGCAAGAGTCATCCTGAGATGCCGATCTATAAGATTTCATTCACTCTGCCAACAACTGAAGTTGTGGAAATTGGGTGTGCTAATTAACATTGCTTATACAACGTTCAATCTAGCCATGTGATTACTGATAGACCTTGCTCTACAAGCAGAGCTTTTTCTTCATAAAATGGTAAATTTTAAATCAGCCAAAGAAGCAACGTTAGAGCAAACTTAGAACAAATTTCAGCATTTTCAATGGTAGTACATGTGAGAGAAATTTATGCACCATTTAGCTTACTGCTCCAGTAATAACAATACTTGAAACCCCTAAACATTTTAGAGTATTACTGCAGTGGTAAGCAACTTCTGTCATTGTGGACACTATGCAAACAAACTATACTATAAAGCAGCAAGACATTTCAGCAACAGTTTGCATTCATCTGAAACTATCTAGAAGGAAATTCAATTAAATCTACTACTTGCTAAATCATGTAGAAAAAATATATAAGGGGTAATTTTTCATCCAAATATGTTGCTCGAAGTCAACCATATGTGGTCATGTCACTTTTAGGACCTTTTTGGTATTGATATCGAATTAACTTTCATCAGAAAAAGATAATTCTACAGAAAATAAACTTCAGTAAAGGTATAGGTGGTACTCTAACTCTTAAACTTAGACACATTATGGATATCAGCTATCTTTAGATTGAGTTATAAATCCAGCTGGATCAATATTACAGATATAAGAAACAGCCTTCCCACATTACCTACTAGCCCATCTGTAACCCAAAGCTAAAAACTTGAAAAGATGCATACAGTCTTGGGAAGTTGGGATATATATAGGCCTTAATAATGCGGAATTCTATAAATTTTGTTAATTAATAATTAATTAAGCTGAGTCCCCAGCTGTTCCCAAAAATATTTATCAATTATCAAGTTATAAGTGAAGTTTAAGCTCAAAGTATTTTGATCCAATAAGATATTTACCTAGTCATTTATATACCTATTTCAATTCTCAAATTCAAACCTGGATCTTGTCAACATTTAAAGGGCCAAAGTTTTCTGAGTTTTGCCAATTTTGGAAAATCAGCCAGAAGCTACCGGGGAATAAGACAAAAATGACAGTGCTTGCAGGTAATTTCACCTGTTTTTATGGCTTCAAAATAATAATCAGGGGTTCAGGCTTTTGCCTAATTTTTTCCCATGAAAAATAAGACTGCAGATTTTTGAAAATTATATGAGTTGCCAGCTAAATTATATGAGTTACCATTGTACACATCAATGTGAATGGTTTTATATCAAATTAAACTTCAACAAATATAGGAAAATTTACACAAAATAAAAATTCTGATATAAAATTAATTTTAACAATTTGATGTCATGAAATCCAGGAAGGAACTCAAGCCTCAAGGTAAGGTAGGTAGCTAACTTGAATACCTAGGTAGGTAATTGGATTTGCTCAATTGCAGCTTTCTCTAAAATTGCCAACCTATTAAGCCTCATTAACAACAAAATTTCATGAAAAAAGGGAGATTATAATCAAATAAATTCACCTTGGATCTGGGAGAATAATTTTTTTGCTGGCCCGGGCTGCAGGAGTAGATTTGCTCTTTTCCATGGCCANTCATTGCCAATCTGTGTTCAAACATTATCATGAGCAATTTATTAATTAAATAACTCAAACCCTTTTTTATTATTAGATTTAAAGTTTACATTGTGCCTCGTTAAGCTAGTTTAGTTTGCATTCTTATCCGCTACTCCGTACTTTAAAAATCTATGTAAACAGTTAACACAGCTGATGAGTTGGCTCCAGCTGAACTGAGTAGTAGATGTCGCTTGGACTTTGTAGTTGCCGACTTGTTTCTGCTGTCAATGCTGAATGCAGAACGTCCGTAAGCTGCTTTGCTTACATGCTACTCCTCTCCATACATATATAAAGGAAATATTATTCTTGAGTCAATAGCTGTGCCATTATAAGTAGACGGCAAGTTCTAACTCCGACTGTCCGACACAGTACACTTGAAATTGACTGAATCGTTCAAGTGATCACTGATCAGTGATGTTGTTTTGTTGTGATGAAGTGAAATAGTGAATGAGTACTGTACAAAGGCCATAGCTTAGTACATACTTCATAGTATGAAGTATGTACTAAGCTATGGCCTGTGTGACTGTGGTATGAAGTTCATACCACAGTCACACAGACAGTCAGACTGACAGTCACACTGCCTTTAGTGCCTTACCCATTCTCATAGTGGCAAAGCAGAGTGTTTTTTAGACTCTCCCTGAAGTTCATTTTTGAGTCCTATAAGTAGACCAGGGAAGTATCCTGGATACCAGCCTTATCACACATAAGAAATTGGTTTAAATCTTAGGTAAATGAGGAAATTAAAAATGAACTGATTCTAAAAAATCTCTGGTTTGTCACTATCACACTATGCCCATTCTAGTCTGGAAAAGTCCTATTTTTGTCTGAAATATTGCGGCTCTAATATCATATAATTTCAGTAGGTATGAAATCTNTGATTAGTTGTTTCCGATATGCTCTGTGTTCTTGTTCAGCTTATGCTTATCGAGAATTCCACCCTGGTCACTCACTATTGGGAAAGTCCGAGTCAGTGACTGGTAACTAAACAAATTTAGTTGAATGCTAGATGATCATAAGATGGAGGTGTCATTGGAGTCAGATTTAAATCTGTTTACGTCAATTGTATAGCTCAGAAAATGAACAACCGGTAAGCGGTTAATCATTTGTGAACGTTAATTCATCTAATTTTAGACGTCTAATCTACGTCACTAGCCATTCTTGCTACAATACATAAACGTTGATAAATCTTAGGTTATACGTCATATTTACGTCACTATAGCCATGCTTGCTACAATACGTGTACGTTGATTAATCCGAATTTATGAGTAATATCTGTGTTATTAGAATTACTTGCTTTCTGTTTCGACTTCTGTAATGAATGTCGATCATTAAAGGTTGCTGATAACAATTAACCTTCTGTTCTCTTCTCGGCATTTCTGCAGTTAAGCAGATGTTGAAAAAAATTATCGGCCGCCTGTCTCTTGACTCTGTCTCTTATACACATCTAGATGTGTATAAGAGACAGTAACTACACCTTGTGATAGGTTTAGGGTTTTTTAGTTATTCATGGTATAGATGCTACAGGCTTGTTAGTGATTTTGGTCCTGTCTTACCCCATTTATGTCAACGTTGGTACCGCCCGTACCAGGTCAGGAAAGTCCTACTTTTTTCTGAAATATTGGTGCTCTAATATCATAGAATTTCAGTAGGTATGAAATCTTGCAGCTCAAGTTTAATGTCATGTATTTTTGTTTATTGGAAAAATAAACATACTGTACATTACATATATACTGACATACTATACATATACATAATAAACATACTACTATATAACTATTCACAATTCTATTACTTAGTTCAAACTTCAAGTTAGTTGTAAGTTCACAAATGATACTGTGGTATGTGGTTTCCTTAAGGCTTTTGACTTCTGAGCCTATTGTAAATACTTAGATGCATTCTTTCTCAACAAGGTAAACATACATTTGAATTTGGGTCAAAAAGTCATATATGACCATTGGTTTTTGTTTGAGACAACGTTATCATGCCTCTGCCAATTGCCAATAATCTGACCATCATTATGTATGTAGCATTATCCTCTATAATGCATGCAAATTAATTTAAATATGATAATTTAGATGAAAGTTTTGATGTGGGCTATGAAATCAATAATCTTTCCCCATCTTTTAAAAGATGGAAGTACCAGTACTAGTACCTACTCAATTATTCAAGTTAACCTAATTGAATGGAATTAAATTGGATGTTAGATTGTTACCGTCAACCAGGGCTACTCGGGACAGGCGGGGTAACTCGGTACAGTCCTCCGACACGGCGTAAAACTGTTTTAGTAGCAAACTAATTGTAATATTGCAAAACTAAATATAGTGGCATAAACGTCAACATTTTTCCTGTTAACCTATTAGATATGCAAACTTTTCAAATCTTTCTATTGTGTTATGTAGCCTCAGTAATCAGTATTAGGCCTTTAATGCCCATTGACAAAATTTTTCCATGTCAAATAGTTTTTGAGTAGTGGGGGTTTTTGTTGAAAAAACTAAAAGTGGTCTAAGTTACCCCGCCGGTCTAAGTTACCCCATTTTACGGTATTACAGATATAAGAAACACCCTTCCCACATTACTAGCCTGTCTGTAACCCAAAGATAAAAATTTGAAAAGATGCATATAGTCTTGGGAATTTGTGGTATATATAGGCCTTAATAACATGGAATTCTAGAAATTTTGTTAATTAATTATTAATTAAGCTGAGTCCCCAGCGGTTCCCGAAAATATTCATCAATTATCACGTTATAAGTGAAGTTTATGCTCAAAGTATTTTGATCCAATAAGATAAATTTACATACCTAGTCATTTTACTCATTTATATACCTATTTCAATTCTCAAATTCAAACCTGGATCTTGTCAACATTTAAAGGGCCAAAGTTTTCTGAGTTTTGCCAATTTTGGAAAATCAGCCAGAAGCTACCAGGGGCAGGGAATAAGACAAAAATGAAGGTGCTTGCAGGCAATTTCACCCATTTTTATGGCTTTTGCCTAAATTTTTCCCATGAAAAATAAGAGACTGCAGATTTTTGAAAATGTCCCCAAAGGCATACAGTAATTAGGTATATGTATATCACCAATTTCAAAAAATTCTGCCCAACAGCCCAATATATAATCCAGATTGGAATTTTCTGCCAACTAAATTATATGAGTTAGCCTACCATTGTTAGCCTAGGTACATCATAACGGACATAACCATCAATGTGAATGGTTTCATATTAAATTAATCTTCAACAAATATAGGAAAATTTACACAAAATGAAAATTCTTATATAAACTGAATTTTAACATATTGATAATTGATATCATGAAATCCAGGAAGGAACTCAAGTTAACTTGAATAATTGGATTAGCTCAATTGCAGCTTTCTCTAAAATTGCCAACCTATTAAGCCTCATTAACAACAAAATTTCATGAAAAAAGGGAGATTATAATCAAATAAATTCACCTTGGATCTGGGAGAATAATTTTTTTGCTGGCCCGGGCTGCAGGAGTAGATTTGCTCTTTTCCATGGCCATTAAATAACTGACATCGGCCAGTACGGCCTCTAAATCAGCCATTGTGGATTAGTATTGCACTAGAAACAACCTTTACACTAAAATCACAAGTAACACAGTTCACGGGAATTGCACAAATGCATACGAAGTAGCGACAAAACTGGATTTGCGTTCAATCGACATAGTTGATGCTTCGACAACTGCGCGCACTGCACCTCACTCGACGAAGTCGTCAGTTCCACTGTAAACATTAAAGGGATATTTTGGCTAATGGCATACCTACGGTTGCCACTTGCCTATGTGATCAGTAAAGATATATTATGCAGGCTTTTTATTACTGAATACCTTCAGGTTAGGTTTATTTTTCAGTTAAAAATTTGAATAAGAGCTTTTAAAATTGAAACCAAAAATTAGTATCATATTCGCTGATAAATTTTATGCATCCGAGCTCATCTGGAATAAAAAATAGTTACCTAATTAAAAGTGAATTAAAAAATAGCAAAATATGTTATAGCTCTGTCAACGTAAATGATTCCATAGAACAGTAGTCAAAAAATAGAGATGCGCTGCGTGTTTACCTTGAAATAAACTTATTGTTTGAATAGAAGATTACATACAACGTCAATCAATTCGTAACTGAGAATGGAGATACCCGGAAGCGAAAATCGTCGCATTGACCTTACGCCACTCAATAAAAATATGGTAGTATTACAATCTGATATATTTGTCGAAGTACACTACCTGCGAGGCTGCTAGCTGTTCTCACGTGATATCTTTTTTAGATGGCTCAGTCCTGCATTGACTGTAGCAGACGACGCGTGAACTACAGACACTTCCCCATGCACTTCCCTGTGCTGGCGGCGCTTTCATAACAGTGAGTGAATAGGCCTAATCGATAAGATTTATTCTTCCTTCACAGTTCAAGTTTACATTTTAATTCCAGGCAAATTTTTTATTTCTCAAGATTTACCTTTATTCCGAGAGAAATTTGATTTCATTGTTAAATGGAACTTACCCATTCCCTGTCAATTTTAAGTGAGCGTACTTTTCACGTGGCTAAACTGTCACAGAAATTTAATTAAATATATTTACACAGCGGTGGAGGTGCGGATACTTATTTCAGCGACTCAGCCTCAGAAAACACAATAACTTTTAATAAAAGAGAAAGTTTTACGATCGGTTTTCGTAACATAAACGCACAACTAAATGACTGAATAGAGGAAACTTAAATTTTCAATGGACTAACTTGACTTGACTTGACTTGACTTGACAAGTTAGACGCTTGAGGCCTTTCTCAGAGACCTGTTCGTCTCCCCGAGACTATACTAACTTTGTAATATTAGCAAAATTCGGGGGCGGCTGGGTTGCAAAAAAAAGTTAGTGTCTAGTTCTGGCATGATGGAGCATAGTAAAAGTAATGGAGTAGCGGGTTCTCTTTGTCTGCATCTTCACTGATGATGCTGAATGTTTTATCGTCAATGTTCTCACATTCACAGTGGTACCACACGAAGCATATCTCGCATTGCAGCGCCCTTTCCTTGCTTGTCACCTTCTTCATACATATACCGCACTTGTCTGAACCGAAAGGGGGAAAGTCGCTGTTGTTTGCTTTTCCATGCTTGGATATGGTGCTGCCTGAAATTTTGTTATTGCTACTGGCTGCAGAAGATGCCGTGCCAACTCCCGCCATTTTGCTCTGCCTCATTATTAGATTTAGAGAACGGACAATCTTCTCAGCGGTGAAGAGAGATCAGTCGCCCACAACCTCACTCTGCCTTATTATTCTGCGCACTTGAAATACTTGTTAAAAAACGTTTATTTCCGGTACAAACACAGATAAAAACTTGATCGCCCTAGATTGGCACGCAGTGACGCACACGTGACGTAGACGCCACGCAGTGAAACGATTACCGTGAATTATTCAATCTGTGTGTACATGTTTGTTGCTATTAAAATTACAGACGGGTGCCGAGCTAACTAAAGATTTTACGAGACAATATCAGCTTAGCCTCGACCAGGTTAGCATGACTCAATCGACAATTCTACGGACCCGCCTGCGAACTCGCCAGCGGACTCGCGCAACTGGGACACTCATAATTTCTATACTTAACGGAATTTTCTGTATGAATTTTGGAATGAGAGTATTAATTATCGATACGCTGCCGCAGGAATTATTACAGATTTTGACATGATTTATTTTTTACTTAAAACCAATAAGCGTTTTTTTAAGCAACTGGGACACTCATAATTTTCCAAAATTCATACAGATCCGTTAAGTATTGAAGGAATTATGAGTGTCCCAGTTGCGCGAGTCCGCTGGCGAGTTCGCAGGCGGGTCCGTAGAATTGTCGATTGAGTGTTAGGTTAGCATGTCATTGTCCATTACCTTTCATGAACAACAGTTCGGCCGCAAACTATAGAAACTAATTACTATGAGCTACAAGTCATCCAAACGTTGAGAAAATGTTAGAAATGACAGATATAATCATTGAGCGTGGCCTTTGGTTGCTAGGTTTCTTATTAAAAACTATTGACTCATAGACTGGGCCCAAAATTGAGTCAATAATGACCTAAATGTCGACCTCATTTCTTAGTCGCACTCTGTAATAAAGCAAAAACAATCTGTTCATTAATTACGATGTTTCATATTCTTCATTCTTTTATACCAAGAACGTGCAGTAAACCAATTGCAAAAGAGAAATTTTACCATGAAACCGTAAAAAAAGATTGAGCTTGCACGTCATGTAATAGTTTATAAGGAACACGTATAGCCAGTAGAAACTTTAGTAAAATATACAGGTCGAAGTAAATTCATTGCCAATCTGTGTTCAAACATTATCATGAGCAATTTATTAATTAAATAACTCAAACCCTTTTTTATTATTAGATTTAAAATTTAAATTGTGCCACGTTAAGCTAGTTTAATTTGCATTCTTATCCGCTACTCCGTACTTTAAAAAGCTATGTAAACAGTTAACACAGCTGATGAGTTGGCTCCAGCTGAACTGAGATCGTAGATGTCGCTTATACTTTGTAGTTGCCAAGTTGTTTCTGCTGTCAAATGTCAATGCTGAATGCAGAACGTCCGTAAGCTGCTTTGCTTACATGCTACACCTCTCCATACATAGGATGAAAAAAAATATTATTCTTGAGTCAATACTAATAGCTATGCCATTATAAGTAGACAGCAACAGCAAGTTCTAACTCCGACTGTCGCTGTCCGACACACNTGAAACTGTCTCTTATACACATCTAAACCACGGCTCGAAAAATTCAGTCGCGGCTCGCCAAGTAGATATATTCCATACTAGTGCCCATTCTGCTCTACTGAAATCCATGCCTTCCATGGTGATGGTGTGCCAGGTGTGGAAGATGTTCAAGATAAAATAGTTAAATATGGATGCGTGGCAATGCAATCACACACAGTACACACAAACAAATAAAATTACTGTAATTGTCAATTGTCATACATGTTTATCCACTATCCACATTGTGTTGCAGTTGGATTATGAGTTGACTAGATTGCTAACACGTCAACTTGGGTTTTAAGAGTCAGCACAGACAGCACTCAGCACAGTTATTAATATTCATTCATTCATAGATCACTGACACAATTCAGACAGACATGAATTACAGAAATAAGGAAGGCAACGTGGCAATGGCATGATGCTTGAGATGTGCCATTGGTGCCTTGTAATGAAATTAAGTGAATGATTGGTTGTGGACTTGCCGCAAGCCGCAAGTAGGGTGATCACTGATCAGATAATTACAGCTAGTGAGCTAGCTATATAACAGTACCTACAAACCTGTATAGTCAAATGGGGTAAGACAGGATCGCAGCCTTCATGGGGTAAGAAAGGACCAGCCCATGGCGTGCATTCTAATTGCACTGAATTCAATTTGTGTCAGGAAACTGAGGAAAGTCCTACTTTTTTCTGAAATATTGCTGCTCTATTATTATAGAATTTCAGTAGGTATGAATACTTGCAGCTCTAATGTCATGAATTTTTGTTCGATTGGGAAAATAAAATACTGTTCATGTACATACTATACATATATAGGGTAAACGCGGTATATTCCGACACATTAAGGACGCATCGAGAAATGAAAAGCTATAAAAAATTAACCATATGCGTTACTCAAGTTCTGTTTGCTTTGCGTGACTCTCATAACACTGCACTACGCGCCAGCAACAATGAAATGTCACAAAGTGTTGCCATATTTATTTAAAAGCCTTTAGAATGCAAACCTACCAAATCCCTATATTCAGATGCTGTGTGTGACTAAATTTGGCACGTTGTGAGACAAATTCTGGCTGCACTTCAAACTCTACTAATACGTTATTACGACATCCTTGTGTTCAAATTCCGATCGCTGTGTGAGCTGTATTGGAATACATCATGGCTTTGAATTAGAACACTATTGAATATTGAACACTACTTAATTAGGCTTTCAATTAACAGCTATTAAACTTTTAATTAAGAAAATTTTAATTTTTGCACACAGCTTGGAACGAGCTGTGTGTGTCCAATTCAAGTTGTGTCGAATTAGTTTTTATGTGTCTAAATCCGCTTCTTAAGTTAATCATCTATTAATTTATTTACTACTTGAAATCAGCAAATACAAGTATATATATACTTAAAGGATTCCTAATATATTCAGACATATTTAAAAGTCTCAAACCATATTATTCTTTTTACACAAACAGTTTATCAGTATTTGGTAGAGCAGGGTCGACTATCAACTTTGACACATTTTCGATGATCTCACTGGGTGGCATGCACTGTCTCTCTTTGGATCTTGACATTTTCCCACCAGACAGCCCAAACCTAGTGTTTTGGCAATAGTTTGGCGCGCAAAGGTATGACCTATTTCAGCCATCAACGAATGGGTGGAACTAAGACAAAGCTTAATATAAAGGAAAAACTTGAGATTTGTCGGAATTACCCACGATGTCGGAATATACCACGTTTACCCTACATAATCAACATACTACTATATAACTATTCACAATTCTATTGATTAGTTCAAACTTCAAGTTAGTTGTAACTTGTAAGTTCACAAATGATACTGTGGTATGTGGTTTCCTTAAGGCTTTTGACTTCTGAGCCTATTGTAAATACTTAGATGCATTCTTTTTCAACAAGGTAAACATACATTTGAATTTGAGTCAGAAAGTCATATATGACCATTGGTTTTTGTTTGAGACAACGTTATCATGCCTCTGCCAATTGCCAATAATCTATCATTATGTGTGTAGCATTATCCTCTATAATGCATGCAAATTAATTTAAATATGATAATTTAGATGAAAGTTTTGATGTGGGCTATGAAATCAATAATCTTTCCCCATCTTTTAAAAGATGGAAGTACCAGTACTAGTACCTACTCAATTATTCAAGTTAACCTAATTGAATGGAATTAAATTGAATGTTAGATTGTTACTCGTTACATTTGTATGTAAATGAATGTAATTTGTATGTAAATATGAATTGTACGAAAAATTTTAATCATAGTGACTGCATTTAATAAAGTCTCCAAGTGCAAAATTTTAAAAAATATAACTCCGCACTCACTGCAGTGAGTGACAGAGAGCGCATTTACTCGTTGACAAAAACTTGAGGTCACGGACGGACGGACAGGAGAGACAGACAGACAGACAGATGGACATGGCAAACACAATAGTGCATTTTTTCCATAAATGAGAAAATGTGCTAAAAATACAGGAGTAAATATATCTTATGATATTTTTTTTTACTGACTTCAAAAGTTAAATTTCTGCTTGTTTCTATGCTTGTCTAAAAAGGGCTAATGCAAAGTTTCACTCAGTTTTTGTCTAAAAAGTTAATAAATTTATTTAAATGGCAACATCATCATTGGATTCTGCAGTTACAATTTCTGCTTTAACCTCAAATTACCCTATTGATAAAAACTCTGCAAATGGAGAATTATTATCTCCATTGGACTTCGACTTTGACAATTTAACATCTTTGAAGGATATTGAAGATGCCTATAACAAGCTCTGCATTGAAGAGGTTAGTGTAAGAAATAAACCATTAAAGCTGCAATCCAGAATTTAATAAGTTTCAAAAATTCATATTCTTACAACTTAATCATTTTGCACAATTTGGTAACTATTTTATGCATACTTTTAAATGTACGTATGTACTAATGAATGTTTCTGTAAAGACACGCAGTAACTAAAATGTTGATACATCTTCATTTGCAGAAACGCATTGATGAACGACTGGATTGGAGTGTGGCTAACAGACATCAATTAGAAGCTCGTCTTGCTCAGGTATTAACTTCTGAATGGTTTGATTATACTTGTCACTTGTTCTTGTGTCCAAATATCTCAAGCCTTACAGTATTTCGAGAACAAAGACTGCATTTTGAAATAAGTTTCTACTCGCCAGGTCTCAAAGCTACTGCCATCTTTGCAAGTAGTTTATAATGATGCTTGCCAGCTTCAGAACACTATTGCCAGCACTCAGCAACTTGCAACTGCTGTGTCAGCAAGGGTGCGCAAGCTTGACACAGCAAAGGTAATACAAAGTTTTGTTTGTATGAATTCACTTGTAATGTTTTTCAGAATAGACCGTTTGTACTAATTAATGTTCACTGATACTTTTTGTCTGATATCTTGCTCATCTATTATTTTTGAAATGGTACCTACTATCCTTGATTATATATTGTTATGTGTATTGCTTTGTTAGAGTCATATTTATTTAGATGATTACTGCTGACAATACCATGAAGATACTTTGTATGTCAGCAAAGTGTTGTTGAGGTACAAAGGCGGGTGGCAGATCTTCTGGACTTGGAAGGATGTGCTGGAGGTGTGGCTACAGCTCTCGTCTCAGAAGGTATACTTAAAAATTAGAATGAACTAGAATTAAGTTTATTGAATAATTTTTAAATAAATTTAGTGGAAAAGTTTTTTAAATGAGCAATTACGGTACTATTCACATCTATGTTTGATTTTGACTTATTTATTAAAACTTAGGTTAAAAGTTTTTCATGGCACAGCTTAAACTATTTTGCACTAAATCTAGACCCAAAGCTGCTTGCTTAGAATACCTATATTTTCTATCATGAAAGTAACAAATAAAAAACCTTGTGTTCTTTACATTCAGAGATGCAAGAAAACCATACTGAACATTCTAACAATTTTGTATACCTGTCAACAACAATAATTCATTTATTTTTTCAGATTATGAAACAGCAGCTGCTCACATACACAGATTTCTTGCAATGGATGAGACTCTTCTACTCCATTCTGCTGCTGCAAACTCAACAGGCAAGGTTTTATTATTTTTTCTTGCTTATATCGATACATAAAAGATATAGGTACATATGACTGCCAATTAAAATCATGCATTTGGTTGTTTTTGTCAAACCAAAATCAATCTTTATAGCTAAAACAATCATAACATGCAACATTCCTAATCTAACCTTGTTGAGGCAGAGTTGATTATGTTGATATCATCAATCAAGACACCGTACAGTGGTCACTTATTTATATGCAATACTATTTGTTCACACTCCTACACTCTCCCCGTCCTATGAAACGAATGATTTGTTTTTTATCTCAATTTGTTGTTACTGTACACAATTTAAGGAAGTGGCAGCATCGAGACATGGTTTGAGAAGCTGCGAGAAGCTGAGACACAGCTCAGTGCCCTCATCGAACGCCGCTTTGATGAAGCGGTCACCTCCCAAGACTCCGCCAGTGTTGATAGATTTTTCAAGCTCTTCCCCTTGCTTAACCGCAAGCAGCAAGGACTGCTCAAGTTTTCAGCCTTCTTATGTGAAAAAGTGCGTGAATATAAATGAATTTAGTCATTTAAATTTATATTATGTTGTTGTGGTTAGGCAGTATTGCCTCAATATTTTTTGCATTATTATTATCATCCAGATCTTGTCAATGTTTTCGTCCTAAATTGGTGTGATAGGATTGAGTTTCTATTGAAGATAATTTCTCAAGTCAATTTAAGTAATCACTAAATTAGCAAAGCATAAATTATCACTAAGAATTATTTTATTTCTTGTTATTCGACTGGATTCCATACCTACTTAAATTTTCAAAATGTTAATTTTTCTCTCTTCTAACTCTTATGCATTTCGCGACACTTTATCGCAAATTCCCGCTGCTCCCTGCTGATTTTAAAAATAATTTTGCTGACTATAAGTATTTTTTTAAATATTTGAAATATTTTCACTGATTTTCGCTGTTCTCTGCTGAGTTATCAGATCCAGGAGACGGGAGAAGCGGTGCTGACGCGCTGCCGCTCGTGCAGCAGCAACAACAAGCGGGCACACGTCATGTGGGCAGACGCAGCCACCGAACTCTTCGAGACGGTCGCGCGCATCATCGAAGTGCGCCAGCCTATCATCGAGACGTACTACGGTGAGCTCATTTTTAGCGCATTTTCTCATTTAAAAAATACAATATTGTGCTCGCCATGTCCGTCTGTCTGTCCGTCTATTTGTCCGTCCGTGACTTCACGTTCTAGTCGACGAGAAAATGCGCTCTCTGTCACTCACTGCAGTGAGTACTGAGTTATATTTTTTAAGCCGTTGACCTAGAGTAGTAGCATCTTAACTGTCAACTCGACCTAACGCAGTATCGATTTTATAAATATTGAGATACATTTTGTAATGTATTTGGACGATTCTTAGTACAAATAACTTTCTTAGCAAGACACGGGCAGTTAGCTGAGGTAGTACAGTGACTATTATCACCAGAAATAATTTTGTGAGCAGGGCCCGGGCAGCTGGCGGTGGTGGTGCAGGAGCTGGTGAGGGAGACGGACCGACAAGCTGGTCGCCTCATCGCTGAGATGCGAGCGCACCGCCGACTTGATGCCCTCACAACCGCAGTTTCCGAGTCGCTCAGGTTCGCTTCTAATGACCAATATATGTAGTTGCTCTCTATTTTTGCTACCTAAAAGCCAACCTCGGACAATAATTACGTTATTGCTTTCATTTGAAATTTTTTATTTATTAGTGTCAGCCAGAAGAGCCGAAGAGTACAAGTGGGCCTATATCTGTACTCTCTGTAGCAAGACTAGCCGTTAGTTTCTGAAGCGCGTTTAGTTTCCTGTAATTTTCGATGTCTACTTCAAGTGACATTGAAGAAACAGTATCCAGTATTAAATTAATTGTTCTTAAGCATAACGGCTCTCAAGGGCATTGTTCCTAGCGCTTTACCATAAAGCTCGCAGTAACTGACTGTGGGTCTCAGTTGTGAGCAGTTTTGTAGGAAGGAATCCCTTCTTTCCATTTCGTTGGGGTAGTATTTGTATCTCTCGTATTATTTGTATCACTCAGTTATTCTGATGTTGCTTCGTTCTCACCTAGTCTCAATGTTCACCGTTGTGAGTTGTCAATGATTTTGTGTTAGAAGTTTGTAATGATATATGATATTATAATCTTGATGGTTTGGTCGTTTTTACGTCTTTTAGTTAATGAAGTAGCATAGCAGCTGCGGTAGTAAACGACTTCAGTTCAGTACGAATGTACTCAGTACTGTACTGTAATAAACGAATGTACTCAGTTCAGGGAAATTTATATTCCAGCGCCTGTCATTCTAGCATTTTATTCTATTCATGCTATCCATTATTTATTTTTATAGGTACTTGTTAGTTATTTTTTTAATCATACTGATTCTCCCTCGTTATTGCAGCAACAACGGCCCCATGTACAACATCAGCAGCAGTATTAGTTATTTTTTTCAGTTCATACTGATTCTCCCTCGTTATTGCAGCAACAACGGCCCCATGTACAACACCAGCAGCAGTGGCGGGCCTGGAGGTAGTGGTGACTCGTACAGCTCGGCGCCCGCACTGCTAGACCCGCGGTCGCTGGACACGCTGCTGGGAGAACTCACGCTACTCAACGCCCGCGCCGACCTCTTCCTGCGCTTCATGAAGCGCCGCGTCGCGGTCTGTAGAAATGCTCTTTAGAAATAAAGATTTTGTTAGTAGAAAAAAATTGTTTGCAAATAAAGATTTTGTTAGTAGAAAAAAATTGTTTAGAAATAAAGAGTTTGTTAGTAGAAAAAAATTGTTTAGAAATAAAGAGTTTGTTATAAATTTTTAGACAAATTTCAAAATGTTTTCACTGTTATAAGTTTCAAGCAAAGACTTATCAGTCTTCGTTGCTAAGCAGTTTGCTATTCTAATGCACTTTTTGTTTAGTAATTTTGCATGTTCGTGAATATAAAAATGAAATGTTTGGAACAGTTCTCTTATTATTTATATCCAAGATTTTTCTGTTCTGGAACTGTTTACTTCGATTTTCTGTTTTTTTCTTTTTTCTAACATTAACTTCTCGATTATTATCTTTTTCTCAGGCTGACCTAGAGGCTTCAATTGTTGATCCTGACGATCTCAACAGACAAGTGAGTTATTTTTTAATACTGAGCAAAGCGAATAATAACATTGTGGAAAGAATAGGTTTACTTTAAATCGATTTCACTTCTGGTATTGTCAAGATTTTAATGTTGTCATGGAGAAAGATTTCCTCGATGAGCTCGTTCAAGAGTTCGTGTAATTATTTTTCTACGAATGTAATGTTGATGCAGTCCAATCTCTAATTAGTTCAAATCTTTAATTTTGAGGCCTTCGTACAAGTCGCCTGCTTAGTTTCATTCCCTATAAAAATCTTCCAAATGAACACACAAAGTAAACATTTTAATCTATATCCCATTCTAACCAAAAACAGAACATAGGTCTTCAAGGTTACGGCTGGAGGAATAGATTTGCTATACTTTACAGTTGAGCGCGGTTCTGTCCCTCCGAGTTGCCGCATACATTTTAATCTTGACCAGCATACAGCAGGATCTTTTGGGACTGTATTGCCACCGTAATTTCATGTCGAATACCAGCAGCGTTACCGTACTATATAACTGAAAAACAATGGCACTATCACTCACTGAGCAAGATGACAGTTTATCACCCGATGATCAAAGTAAATACATTATTTATTAAGTCATGGTGTCAGACAGATGGCTGATATGAATAATTGATTTATTTACTCACGCTAACAGCTGACCGACGTTGAGCGTAAGATGAACAGATGCCAAGTAGCATGCGACATGGCCGCGGTGTTGGGTCAGTATACAATACTGGAGCAGTATTACCTCAACCAGTCATTTGCTAAAGCGCTCTCTATGGACACGACCATCACTGCTTCCTCAGACTCCTGTGAGTGATGGCTGCTGCTGCTGGCGTGAGCAGATTTAATTATAAGCTTGTTTTAATTAGATATTTCGATTTGTTTTTCGGCTTTCGTGGAATTTTTTTCCCGATTTTTATATAAAATGTTAACGAAATTTCCACCATTAAAGCGAATTTTTATTCGTGTACTTATGAATAGGTATTTTTCTGCATTGTGAAATAAACTGGTATTTATACTTTTTAATTTTATAATTGGGCGTTGTGGATCAACTTCAATTTTATCGAGAGGCGAATTTATTCCAACGTTCTCGGTATGGATGCGATAATAGATCCTACATTTTTGATTGCTGATATGTTGATCCCACAAGAATATTAAATTTGTACTTACTGTTGGTTATAACGTACATCTTCTTCTTGTTAAGCATCTGTTGGTGACGCTGGAGACCAAAACTGCGCGCCCGTATCGTCCATCGTCGATGACGCTTTCTTCATCATCAAAAAGAGCGTCCGGTGAGCTAAAGATTACATTTTTAGGAGCCTGTGTTATTTCTTTGCTCATTGCTATGTAAATTACTGCTTGTCAAAAACGAAATCCACACCAAAACTGAAATCATTTCTTTAAGTTCTAATATTTTTGCTTAAAAACAGAAAGGCACATTGCTTTATCGTAGCCACCCATACATTTCAATCGCTTAATTTAAATATTATATATCACTGAATAAAAAGTGAACGTCGTGAGTGGTTCAATGTATTCCAGTAAGTAAACGTTAAAGTTACGAGTATATTAGTTAATTTAAGTGGGTAAAAGAGCACGTTAGAAGTAAGCAAATGCGTTTTTGCAGTCGCGCGATCGCGTCGAGCAGCCCCGACGGGGTGTGCGCAGTTCTCAACCACGCCGTGACGCTGCTGGAGACGCAGCTCGCTGCTGGCTTCCAGCACACGCTGCGCCGAGGCTTTCCTGCGCAGGGATATTATGATATTGCCCAGGTCAGCCGTTATTTTCATCCGTTGTGTCTCTCATATCGTTACTTTCTTCCGTTGTGTCTCTCATATCGTTACTTTCTTCCTTTGTATCTCTCATATTATTGCTTTTGTCCGTTGTCTCTTTCATTTTGCTACTTTCATCCGTTGTGTCTTTCGTATCGTTACTTTCTTCCTTTGTATCTCTCATATTGTTACTTTTATACGTTGTTTTTCATATCGTTACCTTCATCTACTGTGTCAATTATATCGTTACTTTCATCCGTTGTACATCTCAGGCGTTATTTCATCCTTTATATCCCCCATTATGTTACATCTGTTGCATCTCTCATGTCGCAGGTTATATGCTTTGTATCTCTATGAAAACAATCAATTTAAGACTTGGATGGGTATTGCTTTATCATTTTGTATGAGAATATGCCTAAGTCAAATCATTAAAAATTAGGTTTTGTTTCATTAATTTATATTTCGTGTACAACAGGCGTATTCGGCTATTCAGAGTTCACTGCAGACCGGCAAACTGCAAGGCAGCAGCGCGGACTCCGAACAACTCCGGCAAACGTTTTTGGTAATTTTTATCAAATTTGTTATTCAATTAACAAGTGTTAACGTAATTACTTGACGCTTTAGCTCGCTGTAACCTCATCACAGATTTTGTTCAATGTTATATTTCAGCCATGAATTCCGAGATCCATTTTTTTATCGAATGAAACGAGAAAAAAATACTGTTATCAAAAATCATACGTAAGTAGTCTCGTGAGTAAATTATTTGGAGTGAGCAGTTTCTTTGTTCAATAATTAACAAGCGCCTAATCATTAATGAGTGCTTACTCGATCAAATATCAGGTAGAATGACCAGCAAGGCTGGTCGAGGAGACTGTTTGAAGCCTGTGCCTGTTTCTCGAGCTACTTATTTTCTTATCGTCAAACATGATCATAAATAATGGTAGTTGACTTAAAACAAGAGTGATCCTAAATTATTGATTTGATCAACGTTTAGTGTATAGTAAAATTTTAATGTATGCATTCAGACGGCGCTGAACAGCGCAGAGACGAGTCAGCGGCATGTGGGCAGCTTGGAGAGCGCGCTGCAGGAAGCTGTCAGCTCGAACATGACGTCGCTCAGCTCAAATAGCACTGATAAAATACAGTCTTGCTTTGGTATTATGCTCTCCTCTCAAACTAAAATAAACCATCTAAAATGTGTTCATGTTTAGAAATGCAATATTTATACTTCTGAAAATCTTTGAGGATAGTAGTTAAGAACTTTGAAGTTCAAGCAAAAATTTGTGCTACATAGGTCTTACATTTGTCACTTTCATTCCCATTAAACCAAACAAATTAGTCTAGACAGAAGGCTAAGTACAGTTATACGGTTCAATTATTTTCTCGAGTTAACGAACTTCAAGCGTTGTGTGTCACGGCTCTTGATTCAAAATATGTTGCCTTGATTGTAGTGCTGTTCGTTTGATTGTGTGCTGGTTGCTTGAATTGTTGATGATTAAACCTGTGTTTGATCATGCGTTTAATTGTTTGCGTAATTGTTTATTTTAAGAGGACCGACGCATCTCTATAAAAAAAACGACGTTTATTAAACACGCTTTAACAATTACGACGCACCTCTTTAACAATTACGACGTTTATTAAACACGCTTTAACAATTACGACGCACCTCCATAACAACTGTTTATTTGCAGGAGACCTGCGTAACTGCGGGGTGCGACTGCAGGCGGTGACGGAGTTGGGTCTCAACCAACTGCGCGCCACGGCGGTGAAGCCGCGCGTCAAGTCCTGGATGGCGGCCTTCACCGGCGCGTCCTATGACATCACAGAGGTGACGTTCATCTTACTCATGCCTTTTATTTCCTTCTACTTCAAAAATAGATTATGGAAATACAGCAAAAATAATGTTCTCGATATAGCTTGACAAATTATTCCACGTTGTCAGCTGATAATGATTTGATTGTGCAGTATGTTATTAGAAAAATCTTGCTTAGGTGAGTTAGGTGAGTTTTTTTTCCTTGGGAATAATGTTATCCGCGGCGCATACCAACTATTAGTTGCCTTAGCCCAAGCATTTCGTAACTTTATCTTTACGTAATTAGGATATAGGTAGAGTTTACATACCTACGTTTCTTCATCATTTGAAGTTGGCCTTTTCTCGTCTAAAGTCTTGTTTACTTTCACTTTTCAGAGGCATTTTTCCTGAATGCATCAGCTCTAAGTTTGTGGAGTCTGACTGCGGTTCTCAGTTGCAGAGTTAACGTTCTGTGTTGGCAGGATTCTTTGCACCTTCTTTCTTTCTACGAGTATATGTTGCGGGTGGCCAACCTGAACGCCTTTCTTTTGATGGCTCATTGTTTCTGCGTCTTTGTGCATTGCTAACGTCGCTTCAATGCCCCGGAAACTTGAGACCGTCCATCTTCAGTGTTGGTGATTTTCATATGTCAAAATTTGTAAAGTTGAAGCGCTTTACCTGCGTTGGCGATGACCGTCTTCAACTTAGTCTAAACTGACGAGAAATATCTTGTTACTTATAGATAGTAAATTTCATGCAATTTCTCATAGTATACATTTAATGTACCTACTATCTAATCCGATTCGTTAAATTTACTTATGACGTAAACATCTTCGTATTTTTTTCACGCTGGATCGTCTTGAAATAACGCTTTTTTGTTATAGGTATATTAATTTTTTATGACAGGCAGCAAAAAATAATATGCATTGAATAATTTCCGGAAAAATTGTTTTACGGACGCTTACATAGGTAAGGTATACATAGGACGCATCAGATTTTTAGAGTTATGGTATAGTTATAAATATAACCATTCATTTGTATAATCATAAAATACCTCTAGTTCAATAGGAACGAAACAGGAAATTTCGGTAGCGTCATCTTAGGAGGAGATACGAAGCTCTTGACCCGTTCAGCTCAACCCTGATCATGCTCGTGTGGTGACGTATTATCATGTCAACAGGAGGAGTTCTCCGGCTACGAGGCGCACGATCCGTTCAGCTCGACCCTGATCATGAACGTGTGGTGACGTATTATCATGTCAACAGGAGGAGTTTTCCGGCTACGAGGCGCACGATCCGTTCAGCTCGACCTTGATCATGAACGTGGACGGGTTGGTACGAAGCTTCCAGCCTCTGCTCACGCCTGCCAACCACGCAGCTCTCACCTCCCTCCTGGTCCATGAAGTCGCGACACACATGGAGGCCGCGATCTCCAAGATAACGTACAATAGGGTCGGTGGCAGCTATTAAAGTCACGGAAAAAGAAACAAATTTCGTGTTATTGCTTGTTTCAACATACATAAATGTATAAATTATGCAATAACTGAAAATATTTGTTAATGCCGTCACACACATGTCTGAATTGAAGGGTTTAATGAGTGTATCGACGATCGTGAAATTAAAAAGTAATGATACTTGATAATTAGATGTCTTGATCCTTGAATGTGAGTTGCTCATTTTTAAGCTGAGATTAATTCTCAAACTGGCTGAAATGATCAAAATTATACGTTAACAGCAATAATAAGCATATAATTTGATGATTAAATTATCGTCAGCTGGGGGGTCTGCTGGTGGACCGAGAGGTGCGTGCGGTGGTCGGGTATCTCTCACAGGTGGCTCAGTGGAGCGTCAGGGAACAGCTGGCACGCATAACTCAGATGGCCACCCTGCTCAACCTGGACCATCTGCACGAGGTAATATGTTACATCAATACAGGAGGTAATATGTTACATCAATACATGGGGTAATGGATTGTTACCTGTTCTGTACTCTAGTACTGTGCTCAACTCTAGTTACTTGTTCTGTAGATGCTAATAGCATTGGCGCGGATAATGCCTCGTGGAAAAAAAATTAACGCTGTCTTATGTCTCTGATGGCATCGCTCGTTACTGGATGCCCTACTGACAAAAATAGCTACAATCACGTAACTCCGTCATCCAATCACTGACGGCTTTTCAAGCAAAACCCACCAATCGCTGACAAGAAGTTGAAATATAACCGGTTATTGAACATTTGCATATTTAAGCGAGAAGAATCAATCTATTCTTTTCATATTCGATAGGAGAATATTAAAACTATAGGTAGGTCAACACTGTGAAAACTTCTCCGCGAAGAAGAAGAACTAAAGTGTTGAACTGCCGGTCTCAAACTTTGTTTTTTGATCGAGCTGCATTGAAAAATTGTTAAGTTTAAATAGCATTTAGCAGAGGTCACTTTCCCGTACTCAATGCTCAAGGCAATAATGTCACTGGATAGCTTGAATCGCATATTCACTAGAAATTTAAAAGCTTCGAAAACCCACACAAAAATTCAGCATGTTTCTATTGAAAACGTTTCGGAGTCCAGCTACTCTAGTAACTATGCTCAAGGCATAGTTACTGGTCCAGTAGTGTCCCTCAGTGGACAAAGTGCCAAATGAACCGCCGCTTCCAGGAATCAAGTGAAAATACTTTAGGCCGCATAGGACTTTGTAAGCGGAGTTGTATTTAATGCTAACGCATGGCTTGCTGGACCAGGTGGAGGAGTACAGCAGCAGCCACTCCTGGCGCCTCACCCCAGCCGAGATGAGGAAGACGCTCGCCCTCAGGTTCGTTGTGGCCAATAATTAATTTTCACTTCAAAGTGAAGAATGAAAAAAAACACGTTTCAAAGTGAAAAAAAAAAACAGGTTTTACCGCGGTTTACATTTGCGCTCATAATCTTGACTGGCAGAAAGGGTTTTATTCGGATTAATTTTAATATTATTTATTATTTAGCAAATATTTCGCATGTTTAGCGAAAAGCCAAGGATAATTTACCAGTCATTTACTTAGACGTTAAAAATTTTTCCAGTGACTTACGGGTTGAATGTGGGATTGATGATAATTGACGAGTATCCGCTATGGGTGAGTTTAATGTTATTGTCGACTATCTTTTAGGCGTGAGGTTAATGTTATTGTCGACTATCTTTTAGGCGTGAGGTTAATGTTATTGGCGAGTATCTTTTAGGCGTGAGGTTAATGTTATTGGCGAGTATCTTTTAGGTGCGAGGTTAATGTTATTGACGAGTATCTTTTAGGTGCGAGGTTAATGTTATTGTCGAGTAACTTCTAGGCGCGAGGTTAATGTTATTGGCGAGTATCTTTTAGGTGCGAGGTTAATGTTATTGACGAGTATCTTTTAGGTGCGAGGTTAATGTTATTGATGACTGCGTGATCATATAGAAATACGTTGGTCAAGCATTCTATTCCGTCTTCTAGAATTCTTGCTTCCTATTTTCAAATAATTTTTCGTGCCAATAGCGAATTTACGTCTCGTAATAATTTTTTCTTACTTCATCGCTTCAATCTTTGCAGAGCGGACTTCAAGTATGACGACATCAAGCGGCTCAAGCTATGAAGCAAAGACGTACCAAGATAGTATTTTAATTGTTATCTATCTAAAATATTTATTTCTGCTTCAGGGTAAGCTAGTGTTTCCCATGTGTTGATATTTTCTAAAAATGTATCATCTGGAGAGGAGGCATTTGCGTTTCATTCTAAACGTTTTGAATGAGCTTCAAGTTAAATACTAAATTGTGTGAATCGTGATCAACGGCTAAAGTGAACTTATTGTATTGATTGATTAAAAAGTTTAATGGAAAGTATACGGTGTTATTGACGAAAATCATCTGTGATTTACTCTCCCTTAATTTTTGGTGGAGTTCACCAAGTGAACTAAAAAAAATTTTGGGCTCTGAACGAGCGAATATCAGGTCAGGCTGACGGGACGTAGGTTGTGCCTCCGACAATGATAAGGGCGACATGGAAGAATAGAGGTATCTACCTTGACCATACCTTCCGATAACGGCAAGGTTGTACCACACGTGATTTCGTTTTAATATCGCATGATCGCAGTCTAGAATCACGTGTGCATGTCATCCAACAAGCAGGTTCATCTGATTCCGTTTATCACTTGTGCACTATAGCAAACCGCAAATTCATGTGATTCAATAAATCACGCGTGAGTGTTGACCAACACGCAGGTTCGTCATGGTACATATATATCACGGTTGCGTGTTAACCAGCACGCAGGTTCGTCATGGTAACGCGTCGGGATTACCTAATCCATCACTGAGCTTATCTTTATATTAGGTAAAGTCGACCGCTGCATTTGAACCAGCAATCTGAGTGCGGTAGATAAGACCTGGGGCAATAACCACGTCATTAAGACCTGCTCAACCAGAGACAGGATTACTAGCTAAAGCAA
>NW_025934557.1:0-303 GCF_000764305.2 Hyalella azteca | reverse complement strand
CAATTGACCGCTCTACTCCATGCGCACAATTGACCGCTCTACTCCATGCGCACAATTGACCGTTATACTCCATGCGCATTATTGACCTCACTACTCCATACGCACAATAAGTCACGAAATATTCAAGAATAGGCAACAGGCCATGGGCGTATTTCTTCAGTGCCGCCACTTCTATTCTATTTGCTACTCTCGCCTGCAGTGGTCTTGTCACTGAAAAGGAATACGGATAAGGAATTTGAAGTCGAGCAAATCTGGCCTGCGGTAAGCACCCAGCATCAGTCTTTTGCTTTCTCTATCTAGCAA
>NW_025934556.1:0-1677 GCF_000764305.2 Hyalella azteca | reverse complement strand
GGTGAACCCCCAGACCCTTAGTCTGGTGAACCCCCAGACCCTTAGTCAGGTGAACCCCCAGACCCTTAGTTAAGTGTAACAATATTAATTATTATCATTGATAATAATAATATTATTATGAA
Organism: Hyalella azteca; assembly: GCF_000764305.2. Classification (NCBI taxonomy): domain Eukaryota; kingdom Metazoa; phylum Arthropoda; class Malacostraca; order Amphipoda; family Hyalellidae; genus Hyalella; species Hyalella azteca. The sequence goes on along the minus strand of NW_025934556.1, from coordinate 1,555 downwards.
GTTCAGTTAAACAAATAATTTAAATAATAATAATTGATATAATTATTTCATTTCAAGTATCAAGAAAAATATCGTTTTTTATAATAATTCCAGTGAAAAACGATTGTTTTTCAATGAAAATATGCTCAATTTAAATTATTGTTATTAGCTTTTTATTCTTGTTTCGAACCATTATATGTTTTTTGTAGTTTATTGAATAGGATAACATCAATTAGATGATCTGGGTCAAAAATTGAAAATATGGCTTTTCCGTTTTCTTGACTCATTTTGTATAAAAAAATTGAAAATTTAGTTTTCTTGGCTCATTTACAGCAATTTAAAAAATTTATAAAATGAAAATTTTTTAAGTATAAGTATATATAAGTATTTGAATTAAATCTGTATTTATAGATCATTATTTGCGTTAATAGCGAAATGTTTTCACTCGTTTGAAAGCTACAAACAAGACGCGTTCAACAAAGCTACTACCATAGATGTTCATGCAATAGTTTTTGCGTAAGGCTGTTCTGAACTTATATGAAACGAACATTTTCCATGTATAATTATCACAAAAATCCCATATTAGCTTATTATTCACGTTAAACTGGACAAAAAATAAGTTTACTAATTGTAAATGGGAAAGCAATTTTTTTGGCATATCCTCCTTTTCTCAATAAATTTTACTTATTTGGCTCCCCTGAACAATTAAAATTTCCAAAATACGCCATCTTAAAAATCTATCTCTTCCTATGATTTTCAAGCTACAGCATTGAGAGATATACCATTCGATTCGCAAAGAAAAAAGATCTAGAGAATTATGTAGGCTTTATCTAATTTCGTTCAAATTTGGATTTTATTTTTGCAAAAAAGGGGGTGGCGGGGGAAAATCGAAAAATTCACAACAAAATGGCCGCCCCCCCCCCCAACCACAAAAATTAGAGTATCGAAAAGTACCCCCTTTTTGGCCGTTTTTAAGAGTTTCACGTTTTCAAAAATTTTTTTCGAAAAATTCACACGAACAAAAAAGTCTTAGATTTCTCTTTTACATATGTGTACCAAGTTTCAAAGTGATCCGTCCGTAAATAAAAACTTTTTATAAATCCGTACATAAATAAAGACATTTTATAAATTTGTACGTAAATAAAAAGACATAAAAAGATAAGACATTTTATAAGATAAAACTATTTATTTATGAGATAATATAATCTATCACTGCATAAGATAAGATAAGAAAATTTGTTTATAAGATAAGATGACATGAAAGAATTTATTTATACGATAAAACAATCCCTTTTACAGTCGCTGGAGTTTGACGATACCGTGAAACAACAGCAACAAGAAAAACAACAACAACAACAACAAGAAAAACAACAACAGCAACTACAAGTGCAGCAACAATGTCCACCGAAGCCTCTGCATTCTCTTCGTTATCAACAAGAACAACTCAACAAACAACAACAACTCATCAACAACTTCAACAACAACAACAGCTCCGTCATGGCGGCCATACGCAAGCTGGAGCCTAGCAGGTACTGTATGCTGTACATACTGTATACTGTATATAGTATAGCTGTAT
>NW_025934555.1:0-201 GCF_000764305.2 Hyalella azteca | reverse complement strand
CGCCACACTTCAGAGCCCCGCCACACTTCAGAGTCGCGCCACACTTCAGAGGTGAGAGGAAAGCGCGCGGGGCTGAAGGCTCTGAATTTTGTGTGTGTTGCACTGCAGCGCGGGTTGCCATCTCCATACGGTGTACTATTCAACAAACATGCTTTATTTATATAGTTTATAATCTAATTTATTATCAATAAAAAGCGTGTA
>NW_025934554.1:0-391 GCF_000764305.2 Hyalella azteca | reverse complement strand
AGCTCAAGGGATGCTCTGCGTTCAAAACGCGAACATTTACGTATATTTTGTTCATAAGACAATATTCATCAATTATGTATTCGAAATTCAAGTAGTTAGTCTCCAAGCTGGATAGAAAATTTTTGTTGTGCACGTTATAGGCAAAATTAACATATTCATTGAATAAATATCTTCATTCTAATATTCATTGGATAAATATCGGATGAAATCTACTTCTATCTTCAATGGGTTACTTTAAGTTATTCAAAATTTCCAATGAACAGATACGTTTGCCTCGATAGGTTACAGGATGCGGCTGCTGTTTAAAAACTTCAAGAAGACTTCAGGCGACGTATATAAACTGTGACCTCCGGCGTTCTTTCCAAACATTTTCGTAGAAATTAGGGGGGGG
>NW_025934553.1:59567-81180 GCF_000764305.2 Hyalella azteca | reverse complement strand
TTCCCGCCATTTTTGGAACCGCAAGTTTACCGCTTGATGAAATAACCCCGATCTAATTGTTAACATCTAACAAAAGTGCTTGCTATTTAATTTAACATGCAAATGGATGTCCTGTCAACTGGATCTCGAACACCTCAGCAGAGAGTATTTTATGCAGCTAATGAATTTCGCAAACTTTGCTGGAATAGAGATTATTGAATTTTAGAAAAGGCGGGATAATTCAATGAAGGGTGGTGCCGTGGTGGCAGAACTGCAATCTTGATACTCTATTGCGCTTTGTGCTATGGTAACCTACGTAACAATTTTCATATGATAGTTATAATTTTTGCACATTCAAAGTACACATGAAATAACATAACGCACCCAGATTTGGAAACCATAATTGCTCAAAATATATATATATATATATATATTCATATTTTGTATCACAGAGTATAATTATGCTCTGTAATTATGCCATATTGACCTAATTTGTATAGTCCATTTACGGGCATTGTTATTAGGTATTGATCGTGTCGATTTTGCTGGCTGGGAGGATGTTGGGAATGTAGTCCTAACATTGGCATGCAGCCTGATGCAGGATCGTACTGTTGACGTACAGGTTCATACCCTACTTGCCGCAACCAGTCCAGTCATTCATTAGAAGGCACCGATGGCACATCTAAAACCATGTTGCCTTCTTTAGTTCTGTAATTCATGTCTGATTGAATTGTGATCTATGAATGAATATTCATTACTGTGCTGACTCTTAGAACCTGAGAGTCCTGGAGTTGACGCGTTAGCAATATAGTTAACTCATATCCAACCACAACACAATGTGGATACAAGTTTGTGTGTACAGTCACGTCGGTCAGTGTGATTAGGTACGTAATTTGTGTTGCCTCGCGTCCATATTTAAACTATTTTAGCTTTCTAAAAGTATGGCGCATTTTTTACCGGCATAGAACGGCGCACCGCGCAGGTTGTTAAAATGACAATGTAAATTTCCGCACACCTGGCACATCTTCCTGACCATGGCCTGAGCCAGGCTGAGCCCTATGACGAAGACTAAGGTGGTGATATATATGACCATGATTTATTTGTATGTATTACATACTACATAGTATTTTTTGCACAATGTAAATAATAACTAAGAATCAGGCAATGTGTACCTATTATGTGCATAGTGGCAAAGCAGAGAGTTTTTTAGACTCTCCCTCAACTTGCCTCAAGTTTGTTTTTGAGTCCTATAATTAGACCAGTAAAGTACCGTATCATGGATACCAGCATTATCATACATAAGAAATTTGTTCAAATCTTGAGTTAATGAGGAAATTAAAAATGAACTGATTCTAAAAAATCTCTGGTTTACCACTATGATTATGCAGGGGAGGAAAACATCGACTCTGTGAGCCGCAACTGGATTATTTCAGCCGTGAACTAATGAATTTTCAAGCCGTAAGCCTATTTCTCAAGCCGTGGAAAGCCATTCTTGAACCGCGAACTTGCAAACTCTTGGCGGCAAATGGCCAAATTATGTGTATAGCCAGACTTATTGTATCCTAGTCAGTGGTTTCTGGCATGAAATATATCTACTCGGCCATAGTGACAAACCAGAGATTTTTTAGAATCAGTTCATTTTTAATTTCCTCATTTACTTAAGATTTGAACCAATTTCTTATGTATGATAATGCTGGTATCCATCATCCATGATACTTTGCTTGTCTACTTATAGGACTCAAATTGAACTTGAGGGAGAGTCTAAAAAACTCTCTGCTTTGCCAAATTGCCACTATGTACTCGGCAAGCCACGACTGAATTTTTCAAGCCGTGCTTTTATGGAGTTGCCAGCAGTGATTCCATTTCTTCAAGCCGTGATTACATTTCACCGAGCCGTGAATTCCATATCTCAGCCATGAAAAGCCATTTACGAGGTGCAAATTTATATACAAAGTCCATCAGTCCATGCTAGTATGGAATATATCTACTTGGTGAGCCGCGAGATTTCATACCTACTGAAATTATATGATATTAGAGCCGCGATATTTCAGACAAAAATAGGACTTTTCCAGACTAGAGTCCATGCACGTGTTACCCCAAATCTTGAATTTTACCCCAAAACATGCAAACTGCAACAATAAAATTTGTCTTTACTGTAAGTTGAGCACGTGATGGTGTTAATGCAGTTATTGCAGTCTGACCACTTTGACATGACCGCAACTATGAGCGATCTTCAACAAAAGGTTTAGTTGATTTCTTTACATTACAATGTTTATGTTTTTTCTGCAAGATATTTTGGCGGGAATGGTAAAGCAATGTGGATTGCGCAAGTTGAAAATTTTATGAAATGATATGTTTGCGAAGTGCAAACCGCGATTTTTCAATTGAATAAAAATTTATGACATTCAAGCCGCAAGATTTCATAGCTACCTACTGAAATTAGCCTATATGATATTAGAGGCTTTAGAGCCGCAATATTTCAGACAAAAATAGGACATTTCCAGCCCTGAATTGTGGTTTCTGGTTAATTAAATGCCCCTATAAATTTCCACACTATTAATTTGTTAAATAAACGACTAAGTCACTAAGGCACAGTCACAGTGGCACTGTTGCTTGTGTGGTAGAATTACTAGAATATAGATGAATCATTAAGAACACTTCAAACTTTAGCCAGTTTCCACTTTTCTGTAGTACTGTAGAGTGTAGACTATTGAGTATAGTAGAGTCTTGACTAGACTGTACTCAGTGTACTGTAGTCTCACTACTCACTAGTCACTTCTGAGTCTGACAGTCTGACACTACCTAGGTAGTCTGTACTCGGTAGCCTAGCACTGTAGGTACTCCGTACTCTCAACTCTGTATACCTACTTTTTCTCAAAAACTTCAAATCGTTCGCAATGTCAAATTTAATTATTGGAAAATATAAAATTAAAATCCGTAGCCTGCATTGATACAAAAGATGCTAATGCAAAAAGTTTACCTTTGAGACCCAAACCTGCTCAAATAAACTTAAACTCGAGCATAACCGTAATAAAACGAGACTACGATAGTCCAAACCAAAACAACTGCGACACCAACTAAATTGCGGAAAGCAAACGTTTCGAATATATTTCTTTTTATCAAATTTACAAGAAAAAAAGCAACATGAACAGACATTTTGTCCCCATTACCACGAAATTCTACTTTTCCCCTCTGCTTCAACGTGTCATTTTGCATTCTTGAACTTGTACTTCATAATAGTCTAAATTAGGTCAAATCTGTCGTTTTTCAAGTCGATCACATCAAGTTCCACTGACACGTCTGCGCCTGGGAGCTACTCGGCTCACCTTTTCACGGGACGACAGCCTGCACACTGCCCCTCCTGCGGCCTAAGATGGACTGCCGCCCACCTACTATTAGAATGCCCTCTTGGCCTCTGCTACTGCAACCAAAACTGGCCCTTTGACCAACACTGCAAAGAGATGGACTGGCCTTTCACACTGACATCTCTACCAAGAGATGATTTTCCAGCTGAGACACTAGTTATCTTTTTGTCAAAGACGGACATCATTGACAAGCTCTAAAGAAGAATACCACAAGCTCTGACTAAAGCACCAAATGCCCAAGAAGGCTGGTGCTAAAATATTCAACTATTCATTAAGTCGCTTCGATAGATTTAATTCCTAATAATATTCATACTATGCTGACACGAGATACAGCATGATCGTAACATAGTTCTGCTTATTAAAAATATATAGTTGGAAGTTACACAATTTTTATGGCAATAGAACATGCGAATGCATAGTTGACTATACGCAAGAGTTCATTTGTTCATTGACTGCTAGATGGTGTCCGCTTAAACAGAACAGATCAGTACATTTGTACCTCGGATGGGGAATCAACTTCAATTTCGATGAAATGATTGCCTGGGAGCTACGACTACTAAAGTTTTTGACCTCAATACCTAATCAATCAAGCTCGTCTTAATAATCAGGTGACAATTTTTCCGAATGTTGTCATGGAACATCAATGGCTCTCGACTCCATGCTGCATTTATCGTATAATGTTTGAAAATGATCAAGATGAACTCAAGGATCAAATTAGAAAGATGAAGCGACAGTTGAAATGCAATGTTTGGCCATCAACAGAGATGCAGAGCAGTTGAACAGAGTACGTAGTAAACATGCGTCCGACGCACGTCATGGCGGACTGAACTTATCGACGGCTCGTAACGCTACAAGAATGCGATACGTGCCACGCACATGTGAGGTACGTGTAAGATAAAGCCCAAACTTATGATAGGAAATTTGGTTTATTGAGTAACAACCACAGATACTGCAAAATAATTAATCTTCCAACGTATAGGCAACACAAAAATATACATATACACAAATTAGTAAAGCATCATTCATACGTATTTATATATATATATACAAGGCAAACACCGACATATTCAGGCGGTACACTTTGTACAGAAGTCAAGGTAATGGCACTTCATATTGCGTCGGAAAAATTAACGCTATTTTGTGAACGGGTAACATTTTCTGACGATTATCGTTTCTTAATTAACTAAGAGTATTACAAGCTGTTCGCCAACTCATCGAACGACAGTCGTAAGTACTACGATGGTCATATGTACCAGAATGGTCATAAATATTAGGATGGTCATACGTGCTAGGATGGTCGTAAGTACCACGATGCTCATAAGTACTAGGATGGTCGTATGTGCTAGAATGGTCGTAAGTGCTAGGATGGTCGTAAGTGCTAGGATGGTCGTAAGTACTAGGATGGTCGTAAATACTAAAATGGTCGTAAGTGCTAGGATGGTCGTAAATACTAGAATGGTCGTAAGTGCTAGGATGGTCGTAAATACTAGAATGGTCGTAAGTGCTAGGATGGTCGTAAATGCTTAAATTGTCGTAAGTGCTAGAATGGTCGTAAGTGTTAGAATGGTCTTAAATGTTAGAATGGTCGTAAGTACTAGAATGGTTGTTAAGTGCTAGAATGGTCGTTAAGTGCTAGAATGGTCGTAAGTGCTAGAATGGTCGTAAGTGCTAGTCTAATGGTCGTAAGTGCTAGGATGGTCGTAAGTACTAGAATGGTCGTAAGTGTTAGAATGGTCGTAAGTTCTAGGATGGTCGTAAGTACTAGGATAGTCGTAAGTGCTAGAAGTGTCGTAAGTGCTAGAATGGTTGTAAGTGCTAGAATGGTCGTAAGTGCTAGAATGGTCGTAAGTGCTAGAATGGTTGTAAGTGCTAGAATGGTGGTAAGTGCTAGAATGGTCGTAAGTACTAGAATGGTTGTAAGTGCTAAAATGGTCGTAAGTGCTAGAATGGTCGTAAGTACTAGGATGGTCGTAAGTGCTAGAATGGTCGTAAGTACTAGGATGGTCGTAAGTACTAGGATGGTCGTAAGTGCTAGAATGGTCGTAGGTGCTAGGATGGTCATAAGGTCCAGAATGGTTCATTAAGTCCACTGCGGTCATCACAGTAACCATCCCCACTGCGGTCATCGTAAGCCTTTTTGTGCATGCGGTACAAATTCATCACAGTTTTGAGATCATCGTTGCAGGGAACTTCAAAACATCTGCTTTGAGAATCCGGCCCTCACCCGCGGGCCCGTTTGGAAACCTCGCCCGCGACCCCGTTTGGAGCCCTCAGCCGCATGCCCGATTTAAGGTCTCACCCGCGGGCCAGTTTGGGGTCCTAAACCGCGGGCCCGTTGGGAGCTCTCACCCACGGGCCCGTTTGGAGCCATCACCAGCAAGCCCGTTTGGAGCCCTCACCCGCGGGCCAGTTTGGAGAAATACCTCGCGTTCCCGTTTGGAGCCCTCAACCGCGGGCCAGTTTTCAGCCCTCACCCGCGGGTCAGTTTGGAGAAATACCCCACGTTCCCGTTTGGAGCCTTCAACCGCGGGCCAGTTTTGAGCCCTCATCCGCGAACCCGTTTGAATCAATACCCCGAGTTCCCGTTTGGAGCCCTCAACTGCGGGCCCGTTTGGAGCCCTCACCCGCGGGCCAGTTTGGAGCCCTCACCCGCGGGCCCGTTTGGAGTCCTCACCCGCGGGCCCGTTTGGAGTCCTCATCTACTGGCCCGTTTTGAGCTCTCACCCGCAGGCCCGTTTGAAGTCCTCATCTACGGGCCCATTCAATCGCCGAGGAGCGTTCTGACTCGCGGGTCGTGCGTGCCCACGCACTTGTCACGCATGAACCAGTCGTAGATGTCATAGGTCTTGCGTGGTTCGTGTTGTGAGTGAAGCTTTTCACAGAGCGCGCACCAGCTGACGTGGTGGTCCATGGACCAGCTGTAGCTGTCGCGCCACCTGAACACATCATCCTGAGGTGAGAAGCCGCGGGATTCGGCAGCGCAGGCGCTGGCTGACATATTGACCTAATAAACCCCCTAGATGGACTAGCTTTTTAATACCTACTTAAACCAGCATCTGCCTCTTGCAAATGTTACCAAAGGTACATACTTAAACCAGCATCTACCTCCTAAAAATGTTATCAAAGGTACCTACTTAACCTACTTAGGAGGTAACATTAAGCAAAGGTGCCTCTTACAAATGGTAACAATGGTACCTACTTGAACCAACATCTACCTCGTACAAGTGTTATCAAAGATGTCGGCTTCAGAAAAAGCCCCAGGAGTCTACTCTGCAGTTCCGGTTACCCCACCTCGTAGCCCCGCACTTCTGATGGACGGCATCACACTCACCGGCTCCTATTGAGCAGCTGTGCCGGAAATTACCGCCCGCAACGCAAGTGTCGCTAAGATTAACAGAGTCCCTCCGTATCCCGGCATGGAATGCTAGGTGAAACTGCCAGGTAGTTAGTCCCTCGTGCTCAGTATTGATTGGTTGTTCCCATGCAAAGAGGTTTTCAATGGTCTCTCTCCTAGTCCTAATATTCCAATATTTTTTTATTAACGCCAGAAAAACAAATAAATCTTCTATTCCGCTATCTTATTTGGTCGTTTAGTCATTTTAAAAACTAGAAATACACCCTGACGAGGATGTTTCACTTTCTCGCCCCTTTTTCTGTACATTATCTTCCAAGAACCTACCTGAAGTGGGCGAGGTAGGCGCTGGTGTTGCGGCTGAGGTACAGCAGATGTTGGGCGAGATCCCGCGCAGAAGGGAAGGCCAACGCGTCGATGTACGACCCCGGGGGCGCCACCGCCTCGTATGGCCCCAGGCCGTACACCACGGGCACGACGTTGTACCTGCAGGAGAGGAGGCATGAAGCGAAGTAACGAGAACCTCCACACATCACAACCCTTATATTCTTGCCTATCATTTATACTTACCGGATGTTCCTCACTCCTTAGCAATGCCGGTAATCAATTGTTTCTAACACATGATATAAACACGCAGCTCTACACCTCCACGCAGCTCTACACCTCCACGCAGCACGCAGCTCTACACCTCCACGCAGCACGCAGCTCTACACCTCCACGCAGCTCCACACCTCCACGCAGCACGCAGCTCTACACCTCCACGCAGCTCTACACCTCCACGCAGCACGCAGCTCTACACCTCCACGCAGCACGCAGCTCCACACCTCCACGCAGCACGCAGCTCTACACCTCCACGCAGCACGCAGCTCTACACCTCCACGCAGCACGCAGCTCTACACCTCCACGCAGCACGCAGCTCTACACCTCCACGCAGCACGCAGCTCTACACCTCCACGCAGCACGCAGCTCTACACCTCCACGCAGCACGCAGCTCTACACCTCCACGCAGCACGCAGCTCTACACCTCCACGCAGCACGCAGCTCTACACCTCCACGCAGNGTTTTATTGCCGGCAGATCCTGCACCACTAACTTATTATCTACGTTGAACGATTGGACTCGCCTGCTGGACGAAAGGGAGCCAGTGGATGCATTGTACCTCGATTTTGCCAAATCATTTGACAGTGTTCCGCATGAGCGGCTGTTGCGTAAAGTGAAGTCCTTGGGAATTGAGGGAAACATACTCCAATGGATCAGAGATTTTCTAGTAGGTAGACGACAACGTGTCAGTACAACGTGTGATTTGCTGTGTGAGGTTGGTCATTGTTATGAATAAATTGTCATTCTTGACTCATTCAAATGGGAGATTTTCCCACATCCATCCTACAGTCCTGGCTAGCAACAGAGAGTTTTGATGACAAAAACAAGCTGTGGGCGTGCATCACTGGGTAGCTGAGATTGCAGGCAGCAGATTTTAGTGATGGAGGAATTCTGAAGCTTGTCCACTGCTACTATACCGTAATTGCCTTAATTTGTTTGGTGACTATGAAGAAAAGTTTCATTTTAGTCACACCATCAGATGTATAAATAATATATTTCTCCTATACATAGTTTTTGTTTAATTACAAGCATTCCCTAGTTTCTGAATAGCCCTTGTATATTAATTTTCTTTATGGCAGTAGCTCCTAGAAAATTTTTACAAATAGACTTCATTACATACTTGTAATCAGGGCTGGAAAAGTCCTATTTTTTCTGAAATATTGTGGCTCTAATATCATATAATTTCAGTAGGTATGAAATCTCAAGGCTCGAATGTCATAAATTTTTGTTTGATTGAAAAAAACAGCAGTTTGCACTTTGCAAACATGTCATTTCATACAATTTTCCACTTCTGCAATATGCATTACTTTACTGTTACAGCCAAAATATCCTGCAGAACGGAATCATCATAATGTAAACAAGTCAACCTAAATGTTTCATTAAAGATTGCGCATAGTTTCGGTCACGTCAGACTGCATTAACATGTGTTCAGCTTACAGTAAAGACAAATGTTATTGTTGTCATTTGATGGTTTTAGGGTAAAATTAGAGATTTGGGATTAACACGTTGACTACAATTGCTTCATCTTGTACTTTTTTTGAGCAGGGTTACCCAACGGTCATTTTTTCCAGACAAATTCCATGATTTAGTTTTCTCAATTGCATTGGCCGGCTAAAATTTATGATAGGGGTACTTCCTATTTAAATTTTAAATACTGCAAAAAGAAAATAAATGGAATTTTTATAGCAGAACCTACAAATAAACTAGTATACATTGAATTATCGGCCTTTTTTGGCCTTTTTTGTTCCGGATTTGGCTGATTTTAGGCAACCTGAATTATGTACCCACTACCTCCTGGAGAAATACATTTCGTGGTACGCATATGTACCAATACGTAGTCAACGTGTTAACAGGTGTGTGGACTTTGTAAATAAATTTGCACCTCAGAAATGGCTTTCCATGGCTGAGATATGGAATTCATGGCTCAAAAGAATGGAATCACGGCTCAAATAAATGGAATCACGGCTGACAAATCCATAAAACCAGGGCTTGAAAAAACCAGTATGTAAAAACTAAGTAGGTACCTATGTAAAATCAGGGCTTGACTTCATTACATACTCGTTCAGTACTCAGTAGGTATGAAATTTCATGGCTCTAATGTCATAAATTTTTTGTTTGATTAAAAAAATTGCGGTTTGCACTTTGCAAACATGTCATTTCACAAAATTTTCAACTTCCACAATCCGCAGTATATATACTTCCCAGTCCCCCTTCCTGCCAAAATACCATGCAGAATATAATAACATCAACAACAAGTCAACCAAAACATTTCCTTGAAAATCACATAGTTGTGGTCACGTTAAAGCGGTGAGACTGCATTATCACTTGTTCAGTTGCCACTTAAGTGAAGACAAATGTTAATGACTTTTTTAGGGTAAAATTAGAGATGTGAGCTAACACATCATGCATGTGACTTTGTAATTAATAAGTTCACAGCCTGTAAAATGCTTTTCACGGCCAAGATATGGAATTCACGGCTCAAAGAAATGGAATCATGGCTAGTAAACCCATAAAACCATGGCTCAAAAAATCCAGTCATGGCTTGCAAAGTAGATATATTCCATCATGCCTGGTAGGACTAGGCTGGTATAGTATGGTATCTTTGGTGTTGAACTTGAAGGATAGGCCTGTTGTCAATTCTTGTACTTTTCTTGACTAGCCAACTCCTGTACTTTTCTTGCTTGCACTTATCATGTTTCATTTGAAATTCTTAACAGCATTGAAATCCATGTGGAAACATTAATTTCTATTATTTAGGAATCAAATGACTTAAAACATGACTTTGACAAGTTTGATAAGTACTTTTATTTTGAAAATTTTTAAATTGCTTGCCCATTTATCCTTGGAACTTTTGCTGTTGTTTTTGACCAATGCTGTCTAATTTTTATTTGATACCTAGGTCATTGTGTCTTGTTAGAGGTGCCCAATCTGGCCCAAGCCTCAGGTGCCTGAGCTCTAAGACTCCAGGGGTGCAGAAGGTGGAAGCAGCGACGCCAATATATGGGTTTTTAAGCCCAAAACGTCACGGCTGTTGCCGACCATTTTCAAGATGCGTTGCTGGGTAATTTTTAATGAAAAGCCATTTACGCTGAGTAATGAAAAACTATTTACAAGCCACAAACTTATTTACAAGGTTGCATGCATGTGTTACCCCAAATAACTAATTTTACCATAAAAACAGTCCGATTGTTATTGTACAGCAAGTATCAACTGAACATGTGATGATGCAGTCTGACCGCTCTAATGTGACCTCAACTACATTTTGTTTACATTTTTTTGGCGGGAACTCATCGCAACCGCATAGTGACAGAGCAGAGTTTTTTAGACTCTCCCTCAAGTTCACTTTTGAGTCCTATAAGTAGACCAGTAAAGTAGCATGGATACCAGCATTATCATACTTAAGAAATTGGTTTAAATCTTGAGTTATTGAGGAAATTAAAAATGAACTGATTCTAAAAAAAGCTCTGGTTTGCCACTATGCGCATCCGATTTCCAGACAAGCTTTACTGCATCCTGATCCATCCAACATACCGGAAACCATAGTGACAAACCAGATATTTTTTAAAATCAGTTCATCTATAATTTCCTTATTTATTCAAGACTTAAACCAATTTCTTATGTAAGATAATGCTGGTATCCATGATACTTTACTGGTCTACTTATAGGACTCAAAAATGAACTCGAGGGAGAGTCTAAAAAACTCTCTGCTTTGCCACTATGCCGGAAACCTTACTTTTTTCTAAATAGTGTGCCAAAGACTGACAAATATATTAAATGCAAGAATCACAAGCTAAATGTGTCAGCAAGATCTTCTGAAGGCGTAAATTTTACTACTGAAGCGTCGCCAAAGATCTTGCAATATTCATCCACTCTCTGCACAGTGGCAGTAAGACTAAGGTGGTAATATATGTGAATAATGTGAGTGACCATAGTGGCAAAGTGAAAGTAGCAATTTTTTAGCATCAGTTCATTTTTAATTTTCTTACCTATTTACTCAAGATTTAAACCAATATCTTAAGTATGATGATGCTGGTATCTGTCCATGATACTTTGCTGGTCTACTTATAGGACTCAAAATTGAACTTGAAGCTGAAGGAGAGTCTAAAAAACTCTCTGCTTTGCCACTATATCAGTATATGATTTATGTGACCATGATTTATTTCTATGTATTACATACTACTACATAGTATTTTATTGCATAATGTTAATAATAATAATAATAATAATAACTAAGAATGAGGCAATGTGTATTGTGTAATGTGTATACCTATTAGGAATAATTAGGTGCCATAGGTGGTGTGGTTTCTGCTTTCTGGTTAATTAAATGCCCCTTTAGGCTTTAGATTTCCTGGACACTGTACTAAGGCACAGTGGCACTGTTGCTTCTGTGCCATACTGCCATCTGTGGTAGAATTACTAGAATATAGGTAGATAAATCATTAAGAACGCTTCAAACTTTTGCCAGTTTCCACTTTTCTGTATTACTGTAGGTATAGACTCTAGAGCGAGACTCACTCTGGTATTATTGCAGATTAACTACATCCAAAAAAAAGGGTGTTTTTTTTTTTTTTATTATATGTTTTTTGGGGTGTAGATTACGAATCTGAAATCCATTTTTGGCGGTCGGCATCGGTTCCAGAGCAGCATGATACTCACCGTGTTCCAGAGCAGCATGGTGCTGTACTCACCGTGTTCCAGAGCAGCATGATACTCACCGTGCTCCAGAGCAGCAAGGTGCTGTACTCACCGTGTTCCAGAGCAGGATGGTCTTGTATCCCGTAAGGTTGATGCTGCGGTGCGACACGTACGAGTGACGGAGCGACCCATCCACTCGCAATGAGTACTCCAATCTGTGCAAGTAACGCCTTCACTCCACATTGAGTAAATAACCTTACAATCATAAGAACTGACACGCTCCTAGCTAAAGTTTATTTAAAGTGGATTGATAAAAGATTGCGACTAACCCCAGAGATGAGTAGGAGTGGCCACTACTATTAGTGATGCTTACTTAAACATAACTGGGCTAATACAGTCTTTTCTCTCAATGCCTAAACTAGGTATCAAATTAGTAAATTGTAGATGAATAAAAGCTCTGAGGGAAGCTCCACAATATATGTCAGGTCCAGCTCCTTGTTACTCATCTTACTTGATGTATGATAATGGATTTGTATACCCTCATCACGCAAAACTGCTGAGTGCCCATCGCCTAGCACTGAGCCCCAATAGCTACCACTAAGTTCACTTTACAATCCCATTGCTCCCAACAAGTTAAACTCTTCTGATTGACCTAACTGCAGAAGATCTCAATATAATAATTAGTCAGTCGACAAGAATACATACAAAACTGATTTACACTAATTATTTCCTTAATTCATTATTTAACTCAAACCTTCAAGCTCCCCAAAATTTGATCATTGAATTATTTATTGTTGATTTAAATATTTAATTATGCCATCGTGAACATCTATTTTGTAGCTAGTTTACTGGCAGCAAACTAGCTACAAAGACACATTGCACTAAAAAATTTAGGGCTCACAAATAAATGACTGTACTAACAAAATATTTAACATAGATTATACTCTATAAATTCCATAAACGCCATCAAATGAAATCTCCCAATTAGTGTTAATATTGGAGGCAGGCAACATGCAATGGAGATGCTGAGGGACAGCCACGTCTGAAGGAGTGCGCTACGGTCAGTGCGAGCAGTACCAGCTTGGGAAACAGAACAACAAAACCCAGAAGAACAAACACAAGCAGGGTAGCAATTCCCTGCCAACCAACCGTTCGATTGTGAAGATGGAGAAATGAACTTTGAAGCAGAATTTTGAGATACCTAGGTTAGACTGGGAGATTGCTTGTCCATCATGCACCCTTACTGTTATTTGCATCATCTTATACTTGTGTTTGCTTGGGCTAGTCATTCTTGATTCCAACCGGGTAAACAAAAGTGTCGATGGCAACTAGGTTTGATGCAAGCAATTTATCCACACAAATCTTCATATCTAGCAGGCAGTCAACACACTAGCAACAAATTGATCATGTGTAGCCACAACCTAAATCCTACTGATGCAAATCAACTGTCCACAGTTGATGTAGTCTATTCTGACACCCAAAGTTGGATATAAGGAACAAATTTTGCCTCTTATGCACAATGCTACATCTTTAAAAATTCAGAATAAAATACTTTTTAGAAAGAAACCCACCTTTGATCATAAAAAGATGAGTTGGAGATGATGACAAAGGCAATGTAAAGGAGAAGCAGCAGCAGACCCACCGCAGACACCCGCAAGAACTGTTGTCAGGGAAGTGACAGTACTTGAGCACCAAGTATAGAGTTGCAGGCAGGGAGCAAGCAAACGGGAGGTTATGTTTGTTGATAGACAAGGGAAGAGCCAAAGTTTATGTTTGTTGATAGACCAGAGAAAAAGCAGAGATAAACATGGAAAAGAATAAGGATAGAGTATCATTTGAAAGTGAAGGTTATGCTTGTTGATATACAAGAGAAGAACCAAAGGCTATCAAAGGGAAGAATAAGGAAAATATGGAGTAACAAAATATAGAGTAACATTTGAGGCTGAAAGTCAGAGGTCATTCAGGAATCAGGAACCAATGAGATCATAAATGCACACTGTCAGGGAAAGAACTCATAAAAAATATGTCAATGTTTGGACAAGACTTATTTTTGACATAATGTTATGACCGTTCTTTGTGGCATGCTGTTATGACTGTTATTGTTGGCATGCTGTTTTAGCTGGTCTCAGTGGCATGCTGTTCTGACAGTCATTTGAGACCTAAGATCATAAATTCTGATCTTTAGGCTATGACAACAGTGGCGCTGCTGCCACCGTAGCACTGTAGTAAAATAAGGTAAATTAATTTATGAAGAGGGTTTGAAGCACAAGCAGGCCCAGTGCTTAGTTTCTTGCTATGGCCTCTCATTCCCTCTGTATAAAAATAGTGTTCACTGTTGTGATTCTGCAATTAATTAATTAAAGAAACACAAAACAAAATGTCAAACAAAAAGGTACCTTGAGTTGCTTGTAATAAAGGCAGAGAAATTAAGTTGCCCATTGTATCTTTCACACTTTAAAGGGTTGACTTTTGGGCACAACCTAACCCATTGACTCAGCACAAGATTAGAATATTTCTACACGTTACTGAAATCTGGCAGCTCTAATGTGACATTTTCAATAATTTTGTAATTTTGCAACCTGTAACGTGCACATTTTTAAACAGTTAGATGGGAAATAATTCACCTAGTGGTAAACTTGTAGCTCCAAAAATGGTAGGAGGTGACAGCACTTGAATAAAGTAGATAGAAATAAGTAGAAAAACAATAAACTTGAATAAAGTAGATAGATTTAATACCTGGCTTGGCAAGCCACCTGTTACACCACCACAGCAACATACTGTAAAATGGGACGAGTTACACAGTTTTTAGCACTTGGGTACTTTTTTGTGATATAAATATTCACGTTGTAAATATCAATTTAATAGAAATAGAAAAATCGATTTCTTTATTGCATCTCATAGTAGGTACTTCAAGAGCCATCAATACAATTTTTTAACCCTTTCACATGTAAGTTACCATATATGGGAATTGAAATGAGAGTAAAAAAGCCCCCCACGTCACCCATATTGCTTTGGGCAGCCTGCCAAGCGCCAACGAGCTCCAACCAATTACAGATTGTGTATGAGATACGTGATGTATGACATAGCACTCTGACGCACTCTTGCATCATCTGAGCTGACTAAAAAACTAAGTACTCTGGAGAAATGGCAAAAATGGCATTTCGGGCCCTCATCGTATTCACTTCAGCAGCTCTGGCCCATGAAGAACTGTAGGCAAGTCCATGATAGTTGTGAGTATCATAGTTAAAAACTTGCTTTATTGACTGATTATGATGCCATTTACTTGAAGCAAATCCAAGATGGCGAAATAAGATGGCGAAAAATAGTGTGATCATATATGTGCATATGCCCACCAATGCTTAGTGATAGAAGTGACTATGTTTGGACAAATGCCCGCTAGAGGTAAATTTCTACAGCGCTTGGCTAACAATATGTTTGTTAGCCCTTAGTGGTTAGCCGTACTATGACTTAAATCATACTTTCCAGTCTAAGGTTCCTATAGTTAACCATTTGATGATTTCCCAGGCTTTGACTGCAGTCCAGCTCTTGGCACATCCTTTGCTACAGAACATAGAGCCAACACAGTTGCAAGCAAGATGGTCTCTGCACTGACCCAGACAATGACATGTCCTTCACCATTCACCAATGCTAATTCTTAGGTACTATTAATTTTTTCACAAGTTTTAGGTATTTGTCGTACTATATGAATGCAACTCTTTACATGCGGCAAGGATCTCTCATTATATGGATGGGCTGGAAATATCTTGCCATAAAATACTAAATATTCCTATAATTTTGTTCATCTTGATTGCTTCCTGAGTAGTATGTAATATAATACAAGCATTAAAAGAGCAATCAAGTTGTTTTTACCATCTAAATAGTAAACTTTCAATCCAATGTAAAATCAGCAAATTTTTATAACCTTAAGCCAGCAAGGCCCCATATATGATCATTTCATTAATTGTGATTTAGCAGATTTACTACTAATATACAAAAATTTTTGAAATTTTGAAAAATGCTTAGGAATAAATACATCTTAGATTTGGTCATACTTTCATGTACAATCATCAAATTTTGCAATTTCATTTAATTTCTATGTCCGCCCAGTAAAGGGTTAAGGCAAGATTTTTTCAAGTACCTAAAGGGTTTTCTTCTCTCAAATGTCAAAACAGTCCAAGTCTTATGGTACAAGTGACATTCCAGTTGCTGCTCATTTTAGAAAATAATGGGCTCAAAAGAGGAACCACTTCAATTATCTTGCATACCCACCTTATTGGTATAAAAGATAAATATTATTAGAACTTTAAAGAAATCTTAAAGCAAAATTGAAAAAAATAGACATTTTCAATGAAATTTCAATGGTAGAATAGAATGTGCTTAGTTTATTTCAATTTAAGGCACAACCTTTTTTTATTTCAACAAATACTATTATACTATAACAAAAACATAAAATATATTATTTAGATAATTGGCCAAACAGATACCGTCAAACGGGGTAAAAAGGGACGGTTTTGAGCGTTTTTTGTTAGTAACTTCTTACCATGAAACATTTCAGAAACAAGTTTAGGCTCATTTTAAAGATCTTTGCGAGGGATATCGAATAGCACCTTAAAAAAAATTCCATATGCTATTTGTAAGGTGGTAGATGCAATATAAAAGGCTCCTGAATTAATCTTGAAATGGGGTAAAAAGGGACACTTGAAATAAAACTCAATTTCAAACATTTGAAGCATGCAGAGTGTACTCATCTATTCCTAACAGTACTCTGAAGTCCTTCTCTTTCACTGTAGATGATGTAGATGTAAAATAAATGACATTTTCTGTGATTTTTACTTGTTTTTCCTTTATTGCTATGATATTACCATATTCATTACTTACCGTATTATTAATGTGATATTACTGTATCCATGGACATGCCATTGAGCATTAACAAGAACCTTGTCTATTGCAAGCTTCACATCAGCAGCCATGCAGCATTTCTTCTGTATCTGTAAGCTTACAGGATGGTTTGTAATTTTGCACAATTTTAATCGAGTCTAGTGATTTCACTATAGCAAAAAAGATCGTGAAAAACATACCTGGAACAGGAAATAATGTTTTAGTGACAACCATCATATGTTTTGAAGAAATAAATCATAGTTTAGGTCAATTACTTTTCATTCTATGATGCCTTTGCACAATTCTATATATAGCATTCTATGTACAATTTTGTGACGACCACTGTGCACTAATTTTTCGATAAGTGAATTTTTTTTTCGCCAAGCGAGATAAATGTAATCAAAATTCTTTGTTTTTAATCAATTTTATTGTTGACTGGAGCCTTTGCTGAGGTTCTACCTGTACTGTAAATGCATTTTTAAGGGCGTCCCTAATTACCAAGGGGGATGTCCCTTTTTACCCCGTCGTGCAGAAATGGCTGCCATTTTTTTCTGAATGAGATAGGCAAATTCTGTCAATTACATTTTCAAGCCGACACCTGGGTGCAACTTTTATGTAAGTAAAATTTTTCAATACGGCAAATATTTTTTTTGCTCCAGACCTTAGCAGAGGTACTTTTCCAAAATTGCGCTTTTCACACTTTTTTCAGCAATTTTTTTAGAGATGGTAAATGTTTGATTTCTTGACTAACTTTATACAAAATAGATAGTAAAAATGTTGAAGTTTACGCCACTATTTTTAGTTTTGCAATAGTTTGATTAGTTTAGCTGGCAGCTGCTACAACATTTCTACGAAATGTGGGACATGCGTCCCTATTTACCCCGCCTGTCCCTTTTTACCCTGTTTGATGGTATAGCTTTAAAAATACCATTTTTAATTGAAAAAATACATGAAAATTTCATTTAATGATTCATAGCTTAGGAAGTTCCTGCTTTCCAAACTTGCATTGAAGTTCCAACAATGACACTAATGTCACCACACTGACTACAGTACTCAAGTTGCCAGCTTTTAATATGAATGATCTATAATTATATCATCTATTTCATGAATGAAAGTCAATCACATCTTCCTAGTCTAGTGCAATAAAAAATCCTATTCAGTAAATATGTGGCAATCAAACATTATAAAACATAGCTCTAGTAAGTAGGTTAGTAGGTACAAGGCTTTTGGTAATGGCCTTGGA
Organism: Hyalella azteca; assembly: GCF_000764305.2. Taxonomy (NCBI): domain Eukaryota; kingdom Metazoa; phylum Arthropoda; class Malacostraca; order Amphipoda; family Hyalellidae; genus Hyalella; species Hyalella azteca. The sequence goes on along the minus strand of NW_025934553.1, from coordinate 63,129 downwards.
GGCTTGGCCACAGCCCACAGGCAGCAAGGTAGCCTATCAGCAGTTTCTGTTGAGTGGCAAGTTGAAATTGGCAACTGGCAAATTGTGTGTAGCCTGTAGGTATTTCACCATATTTGTAAAAATTGTAATTGACCACTGATGGTAACCTACCTAGCTAACACATCATAAGATTATTTAAGATGGAAGTAGAATATGGCAACTATGAAGTCAGTTCAACTAACATCTGAAAAGGCCAATCATAACTTGCAAAGTGTCAAAGTCTTTTTTTGGACTTAATCATGTTAATGATAGTCAAGATTATTTATGCGTCCTGTATATATATAAGTACTGTAGACCAAGAGTTCCAAGACCAGTAAAGTATCATAGATATATACCACTCATACCTGATAGGCTGATTATCGCTGATACCAGCATTATCATACATAAAAAATTGGTCTTTGGAAGTTTGGTAGAACAGGTAGATGAGGAAATTAAAATTGAACTGATTTTAAAAATCTGCTGTTTTTCACCATGATTGTGAAGTTCTGAACTCTGATGCTGCATCAGGAAAATTGGCGTAATTTCTAATCTAAATTATTAGTCGTTACAAACACTTAGCTATTTACAAATCTTCTCATGCAATCCACATCATTTTAAAATATTAAGTACCGGTAAGTCAGTAAGTGTTTACCTTTTTTGCAATTAAGAGATCCATAATTCATGGATCGTTATCGCGCACTGCGAAACTATAAGGGATGCATTATCAATCCTTATCAGCTTATCTGAGTATTAATTACTGTTGAGTGTTGACGAATATTCGGCACCCATCAAATTCAGATGTACCTAGGTACCTGCTCTTTGCATCCCTCGAGGTACTTCGTTTTGTAATCAAGGTGTTGTAATTTTGGTATTATTGCAGATTAACTACATCCAAAAAAAAAGGGTGTTTTTTTTTTTAATTATATGGGTATTATTGCAGATTAACTACATCCAAAAAAAAAGGTGTTTTTTTTTTAATTATATGTTTTTTGGGGTGTAGATTACGAATCTGAAATCCATTTTTGGCGGTCGGCATCGGAAAACCGATTTTTTTCCGACCCAAAAATCGCGCTAAAAATGCCTAACATCTAATGGATTTCAGATTCGTAATCTACACCCCAAAAAACATATAATTAAAAAAAACACCCTTTTTTTTGGATGTAGTTAATCTGCAATAATACCGTAATTTTACATGACGGTCATGAGCCTCATGACCAAAAATTGAGACAACTAATCGTCGAGATTCAACCGAGATGTTCTACCTACTTGCAGCAAAATGGATTTCTGGAGGCTGCAGCTCCGACACAGTCAGTCCACGCTCAGAGACAGCCCGTCGCACGTTAACTGATTAAACTGAACTTACTGAAGTACTGAACGGATGCAATTTAGTTCGGCAACTTCGGCTGAAGTGAGCTGGACTCCTGCGTCTCGAAATAATTTTCTCGAAATGAACCGGGACAGACGAAACGAGACGAGAAAATTCCGGGAAAAAAATAAAGGGACAGGGGGTAAAATTTGTCCCGGAATAAACGTATGAACCGAGACAAGACTTCTAAATAAATATAATAATAGCGGTTTCAGCGTTATTAGGCCGTAGGCCTGTCGCCGATTCTTAACATCGCAGAACATTCACAGCATTTTGCGGTCTCGAACTCACTGCCTCTCTGCTCCAATCTTGGTACTCTGAACTTTAACCACTGGGCCACCCTGCCACTAAAGATGGGATATCTCCGGGATGTCTCTGTCCCGGACTTTAAAACTTGTGTCCCGGTAAATTATGAACCGGGACGAGACAGACAGATTTGAAACGAGACATAACGAGACGAGACGAGATTTGTCTTAATTATTTAAGACAAATAAGTTTTTCGATTACGATACGAATCATTTCGAAAATATGGGTTGAAGATTGACAAGTTAGCCCTTTATTGCTAATAGGGCCATAGTTAGTTACCAGTTAAATTGAGTTAATTGCAGATTTAACAAAATTTGTTTGACTAACTGACATGGCAGCAGAGGTGGGCAGTAGCGCGCTACATGTAGCGGCCGCTACATTTTCAGTAGCGGTGGCGGCGCTACATTTTAGGCAACCGCAATGTAGAGGTAACGGCAGCTCCCGCTACATATTTAAGTAGCGATACGAGGTTTTGCCGCTACAGCGCTACCGCTACATTTATAGATAAAGCCTTTATATTTTACTTAATAGCATTATTATTTAAAAACCAGCATGATACATACATAATATAAATTACAGAATAAAACTGTATGAAAGATTTTGGCGTAATGATGTCAACCTCAGCCTGTTACTTGTGTCAACATGTTAGTTGTTACCAGAGGTGGGCAGCAGCGGTAGCGGTAGTGGCGCTACATTTAAGCAATTGCAGCGGTAGCGCTCGCTACATTTAGAGCATGTAGCGGTAGCGGCCACTACATTTCAAAGTAGCGCTGCCCAGCTCTGTATAAATGTATGATGGTAAGCTAAAGTTTACAACGCATCAATAATTGATTCATCTCGTTATGTCTCGTTAAAAAGGCTATAAATTCCGGGAAATTTTAAGGTACCTATTTTAACCGGGATGTCTCGTCTCGTCCCGGAATTCCTACGGAGGGCTGAAAAATGAAAATTGTCCCGGTTTTTATTGCGAACCGGGACAGAGCCTGTTGTCTCGTCTCGTCTCGGATGAAAAAAAAAATACCAAACGCAGGAGTCTAGAGCTACCATACAGAGAAATTTTTGTTGTTTTTAACTTTAAGGGTGAGGACGTTGATGTTTTAACTGTCAATTATAAGTAAGCTAATGAGCCTAAAGTCCTTAACCTAGTTGAGGTTAGCAATAAAAGTATGTGAAACCCTACGGCGGCAGAGATCATGCATTCTGCCACTGCGGCCGTGCGGCGGTGCAGCGAGGATGCATGCCAAATGCCAATGCGGCGAGGTTGTAGGTTGAACTACTGCAATGCGAATTATAGGGCTATACGTATACAGCTCTTGGTCAATGCAAATTTAAAAATCGGCCTTAGAAATGCCGGTCGTTTCTCCGTACATTGGTATAACTCGCGAGCGAAGGCAAAATCGAAAAAAAAATGTCGCGAGCTAAAACATCACCGTTGGGAGGTTAGGTATATATAAACATATTTTAGAAGAAATTGCTTGCTCATTGCGAATTTAGGCACGTATTGCTGTTTAAATCCCGAATGAGGGTGAAATGAAAAAAAAATTCGTGAACGAAGTCAAAATCTAAAAAATTTTCACGAGCTAAATATCACCGTTGGATAGTTGGGAATGTATATTCAAAATTTGTTTTTGAGTTATATTATTTCAATGAATGAAAATTTCTCCCTTTCCCCCCAGAAATTTCGTTCCAGGGTGTATGCCACGACGGTGATGGTGTATGCCACGACGGCGATGGTCTATGCCACGACGGTGATGGTTTATGCCACTACGGGGATGGTGTATGCCACTACGGCGATGGTGTATGCCACTACGGCGATGGTGTATGCCACTACGGCGATGGTGTATGCCACTACGGCGATGGTGTATGCCACTA
>NW_025934553.1:0-59213 GCF_000764305.2 Hyalella azteca | reverse complement strand
ATATCCTGCACCGCTCGATCATTACATATCCTGCACCGCTCGATCATTACACGTGCGACTGGTCTGTGTTATGCTTGCATGAGCGCGCACACTATCATGGCTGACACATTTGTACCTACAACTGGATGAAACGAAGTGAAATAGATGCGAAACATCATGAAATCAACAATGCTGAAACTCCATTGCTCGGTTGCTGGTAGAGCATTTGAATGACTGTGCAAAGAATAGTTATTGCGAAATGCCGTTATTTGAGACGCAATGTGATACAACGCGTGATGCTATGCGCGTGTAGTTTAATCAGGGTATTGTGGACGCTATGCAATTCCATATCCTTCCCTAGCTCCACTCTCCAAATTTGGACATTTAGGAGCACCTGCCCGACCCTTCAACAGACGCACTCACGGCCTGCAAATGGCGGCCCCTGTTTCATGCATTTGTAACTAACAAAATCAACCTATAGCAATGTTTAACTAAAACCAGGATTTATTGAAGAATGCCCCAAAACTAAACGTCATGAGCTGTTTATTAATTACTACTTTCCGATTGTTACAGCCCCATCAACTCTAGCGTCGTTGTGTGGGGCGACGGTGGCTCTATTCACATTCTCCATCAGTTATATTGCAATAGTGGATACTTATGTAATTGATGTCACTTTTGGCCCATCAACTTTTAACATCCGCATCGAACGGAAAATATGGAAAAAGTCGAGTTGGCGATAAAAATACTCACATATAACAATCGTGGTCGACGCCTTGAGTTCATCATGAGAAGCGATAATTAAGACTTAAGGGAAGGTCTTGGCTTGCGCGCGAGAGACTATAGAGCACACGACCGCACTCGTTGACCGTTCCTACCAGACTAGCGAGTGAGGACTCGTTAACCCAAGGGTGCGTCTTGAAGGTAGCGCGTGAGGACACGTTGACCCAAGGGTGCGTTATGAGAGTAGCGAGTGAGGACACGTTGACCCAAGGGTGCGTCTTGAAGGTAGCGCGTGAGGACTCGTTGACACAAGGGTGCGTCTTGAAGGTAGCGCGTGAGGACTCGTTGACCCAAGGGTGCGTTATGAGGGTAGCGAGTGAGGACTCATTGACCCAAGGGTGCGTTATGAGGGTAGCGAGTGAGGACTCGTTGACACATGGGTGCGTCTTGAAGGTAGCGCGTGAGGACTCGTTGACACAAGGGTGCGTCTTGAAGGTAGCGCGTGAGGACACGTTGACACAAGGGTGCGTTATGAAGGTAGCGAGTGAGGACTCGTTGACCCAAGGGTGCGTTCATTTTCAATAATTTTGTAATTTTGCAACCTGTAATGTGAACATTTCTCAACAATTAGATAGGAAATAATTCACATAGTGGGAAACTTGTGGCTCCCAAAATAAGGGGAATAGGTCTGATTGTGCAAAATAAACTTGAATAAAGTAGATAGATTTGACACCTGGCTAGGCAAGCCAACTGTTACACCACCATAGCTTCATACTGTAAAATGGGGTTAGCTATACCTACCATTTTTAGTGCTTACCTTTTCGAGATACAAAGAGTCACATAAATAAATAAATAGAGGTTTCAGCGTTTATTAGTCCAAAGGCCTGTAGCCGATTCTTAACATTGCAGAACATCCACAGCTTGTTGCAAGCTCAAACTCGCAACTCACTGCTACAATTCAGCTATGCTTAACTGCCCAGTCTCCTTGCCGATTCTGACCAGAAACTGATGCACAGAGCCAGGATCGAACCCACACCTCTCTGCTCCAATCTTGGAATTTTGAACTTTAATCACTGGGCCACCCTGCTCAACATAGTAATATTTAAAATCAATTTCTTTATTGCATTCGTAGGTTATTTCATGGCACTTCAAGAGCCATCAACACAATTTTTCTAAAGCAAAATCTTTCCATGTGTCAGGTTTTCTTCTCTCAACCATCAAAACAGTCTAAGTCTTGCACCTATGGTACAACACACAAGTGACATTCCAGTTGATGTTTATTTTTGAAAATAAAGAGGTCCAAAGAGGAACCAATTCAAATATCTTGAATACTACCGTAAACCGGGGCTACTCGGGACGGTTTTGAGCGTTTTTTGTTAATAACTTCTTACGATGAAACATTTCATAAACAAGTTTAGGCCTGTCTCTTATACACATCTAGATGTGTATAAGAGACAGTAGCAGAACTGTTGAAGCTCAAAATATATTGCACTTTTCCATCTAACTTGAAGCATAGTTTCGATTACTCAAGTTCGAATTTCTCTATGGATTTTNACCTGTCTCTTATACACATCTTAGTTTAGCAATATTCCAATTAGTTTCGCTACTATGACTGTTTTACGACGTGTCAGAGGTGCGTCCCGAGTTGCCCCGCCAGTCCCGAGTTGCCCCGGTTGACGGTATACCTATTGCTATAAAAGATTAGTATTATAAGAATTTAAAAGTAGTCTTTAGGTCAAAAATTTAAAAGCAAAGAAAATTGCCAAATAGTTCACCATTTCTTACAAGAGAAAACGATTCAGAGTCCAGCTCCATTGTCAGTTCAAAACATAGAACACAGGTACAAACAATTAGTAACCTAAAATTCACATTAAAAAAATTCACCTAAACTTAAGGTGAAGGATGAATTTTTTAATGTGAATTTTAGGTACTAATTCTCTGTACCTGTGTTCTACATTTTGAACTAACGATGGAGCTGAAACTCCCAAACATTTTCTCTCATAAGAAATGGTGAACTTTATTGGCAATTTTCTTTGCTTTTAAATTCCTGGTAAATTTGCAATACAAGTACCATATCCAAGTGATTTGATGATTGAATGTGCTTTTGATTTGAGGCACAACCCTTTTTTAGCTAAAAAAATACTATAAGTTATGATAAGTCAAACACATATATATAACCAATATAATTGGTCAGAGCTGTGGTGGTGCAGTGGTGAGAGACTCTGTCTCTCGCACCCAGCACCTGGGTTCAAGTCCCACTGAGGACAAGTTCTTCCGGGAAGCTCAGCTCATGGTCAACTCAGCCATTTATCCAACTCTGGTTGATAAATGAGTACCATACCTGGCTTGTCCAGGGTGTTGTGTAATGCAATAAAATAGTTCTGGCGGGTCAGCGAGCCAGTGATGGTCGTAATGTTCAGTAGGGCGCGACAAAGTCCCGAGCCCCTCAAAATAGGCATTCAAGGTGACATAGATGCAAGACTAGACATTACTGGAGCCGAAATTCAGTCAAGGATGGTGGGAACGACTGCATGAGCACCATCTCACATGACAGCAGCCGGGTAACTAAAGAGCAGCGTCTTCAGGTTGTCTATTTATGTGCCCGACCAGTAATTTTCGCCCATATTAAATGTTAAAAAACTCCCCCACCCCTAACCCTTTCACGAACTGTCGTCAAGGCATAAATCAACATACAGAGACAATTTTGGTACCATTGGATAGGTCAGAATGTCAGCTTTGAAGTGAGACTTGAAACCGAAAAAGTGAATTTTACGATTTTCATCCCAGAAATTCAGGGCGTAAAGGGTTAATAAATGGCAATCAAACCAAACAAATTTTAGTTCCAGTGACAGTGAGTAATGACTAATGAGTAGGTATGCTTTTTGGTGATGGCAATGGCCTATGGCCCACAGGGCACCGGTGGCACCGCACCGGGCGCACCGTATCAGCAGTTTATATGTGATTGATAAACTGCACAGTGCACCGTCTGGCAACTTATATGTAATTGAACATTGATGGTAGGTGGTGAAAGTGTAAAGTTCCGGGCCTTTCCAAGCTTTCAGGTCCTGCTTTCAAATATGCTATGTGTACTAGTTAATTTATTATCCCTCTAGAATTCCACATAATAAAGGTGGTAGCTAACACTCTTAATATAGTCAAGTGGAATGGCAACTAGCTATAAAGTCCATTGAACGCAAGTCTGAAAAGGCCAATCTGAAGCAGCATCAGGAAAATTGGGATAATTTCTAATCAAAATTCTTATTCAGTACAAAATTTGTACAAATAGTGAAATACAACTTATGTAATTTTACTAAGTAGGTACATGAAATCAAGTTGTTTCTACAAATGTTGCACATCCAAATAATAATTCATAGTGGCAAAGAAAAACATTTTTTCTTGCCCATCTACAAGTTCATTTTTGAGTCCTATAGTATAGGGCATAGCCTACCTACTCATTACTCAGCATCAGCTGTCTCAGCATAGGCTATAAGCCTATAAGTTATAACTATAAGTACGTAGACTACTAGTAACTTAGTAAGTAGGTATCTTGGATACCATCATTATCATACTTAAAAAATTGATTGAAATTTTGATTTTTTAGCACATGAGGATTGAAAAAATCAAAACTGATTTAAAAAACTCTGGTTTGACACAATCACAATGCATCTAATCCAGTCTCCCAGAATCAACATAATTTTAAAATATTAAGCAAGTTTTACCTTTTTTGTAATAAAATGCTCCATAAATCATGGATCAATATCACGCACTGGCGGCACAGCCGGCACTGAAATTAAAAGAGATGCACAATCAATTCTTATTCCTTATCAGTTAGCTAGTAATCAGCTGTTCTGAATACTCGCCGTCGACGAACATTCTGTAACTCATGATAAGATGTTGCATGTTGGTACCTGCTCTTTACATCCCTCGAGGTTCTTCATTTTGTAACCAAGGTGTCGTAATTTTATATCACCGCAAATTGAGACAACTAATCTTCGAATTTCAGGCAAGACGTTCCATTAGCGATGCGATTTGAAGCATTGCGGGAGCTGAGCATTGCGACTTGCGAGCAATGCCATGACCTATGCCAAGTGACTGCCCGCAGTGTTGCCAGGTTTTTTTCTCGGCGAGAATACCAGATTGCCTAGCTCAAAATACCAGAAATATACCAGAAATTCTATTGTTCAGAAACAGACTATCACCTCCAAATTTAATGAAGTAATTCGTCAGAAACGCTGGTTACAAGAAGAAAAAATTCATCTTATATACTGTGCATTTATCTAGCTTGACGGTAATTAGCCAAATTGAACAAGTTATATTTTTTCCCTCTGTTTGGAACATTTCTACACTTTTCTTTTCCTCGTGTTTGATTACATTGTCACTTTTTCCTTTTTTATCACAGTGTCGCCCTTCTCTCTTTTCGCTCAACATGAGCAAGCCACGGAACAGGTCATCTTCCTTTTGCTTATTTTCGTACATGCTTGCATATTGCATTTATCTAACATTTCGGGTTTGATCACTTGTTGCGGCTGAGCAGATAGCTTTTGGTCCGAATGACGGACTCCAGTACCTTAGTTGAAATTTTATTTCGTTGCTTGTTTTTCACATAGGGGACTTGTGAAAACACTCGCTTCTCGAATGCATTGGAGACAGTGCAGGTCAAGAGGACAAGCGATGCAGTAGGCAGCCAGTTCCATGAATGGATGATGATTTTCAAAATCAGTGAAATATTTAATGGCACCCCGAATTCGAGTGACAAACCAGATTTTAAAACCACCAAACAAAAATGATGGAGCTCGCATCGCCAACTATGGTTGAATTATTATTGTATTAATTCAACCATGGGTTCAACAACCTCACTTGTCCTAGGGAGGCTAGGCCATAGCATAACTGATCAGTAATCAATCATGGATCATCACTCTCGTGCCTATGTTGCACTAAGCACTTTTGTTAAATTGTAACAATTAGATTGGGGGCTAATTCAACAAGCGGTAAACTTAATTGCGGTTCCGATAATGGCTGGAAACCTCTAGTCGGGCCGCTCTGAAGGTAATCTATATAATCCACGCCTACGCTGGAAGAAGTTCAAATTTCAAAGGTGGAACCTAATGCAGTAAATTTGCAGTGTCAGAAAATACCAGATTTAGGCTAATATACCACATCTAAAATATTTATACCAGACACCTTCTGAAAATACCAGATTTCTGAAATCTGGTATAGAAATATACGATCTGTCAACGCTGCTGACGTGATGCAATTTGGTTCGGCTGACGTTATGAAGTAAGCTGCGCAGAATTTTTTGTCGGTTTGAAGGCTGAGGTCGTTTATGTTTAGAACTGTTAATGATAAATTAAGCCAATGATCCAAGCCTAATTGAGGTTAGCAATAAAAGTATGTGATGATATCTTTGGTTTGTTCAGGTCAGTTCCTATTGAAAAACGAGAAATCTCGTAACGGAGATCGGGACTGATAAAATGCATGTTATTTAGAATAGAAGTGTCGGCACTGAAGAAATAGGCCCATGGCCTGTTGCCGATTCTTCTACTTTTCGTGACTTAATTCCAAAAAGGATCCGGCCTTCTGAACCCGATCTTTTCATAACTGACGATTGATTGAGGAGATAGCTGTTAGACTTATTGCCTGGTCCGTGAGGTGCTAGGCATTTTAAGACAGAACATAAGGTGCTTATACACAGGGCGATGTTGCGTCGACTACAGTTTTGCAGGCTGAGATCCTATACACGAGGAGAGTGTTTTCTTTCAGTACAGTGCGCCAGTGCGACGTTGGGAGTTGTCGAATAAGGTGTGTACCCGGTGGAGGCAAGCGAGAGCTAGACAGCTGTGCGCGCTACAGTGGGCAAGAGAGAGATCGACGCAATTGTAATCAGTATGAAGGCCAAGCCTCTACTGGGCACACTGGTGACTGGACTGTCAAGAAATATCTTGAGTTGCTCTGGGTGCAATGCAACAGGCCAACAGCTTGTTGTCTCTGAAGCCGTCAATAATCATGAATTTTAGTCGCGTTGTCTAGTCGACGCAACTATTCGCCTCGTATATAAGCACCTATATACTCCTGCATAGCTTCGTTTAGTCAGTTCTTGAAGGCGTTCATTCTCGGAGCGTCAACGATGTCATCAAGGAGGCTGTATAAGCACGTAGTATTCTACTATATTTTAAATGCAGGTTTACTAATTTTACTCTTTTTTCTCTAAGATTGTTATTAGGGACCTAAGGTTTACTGTACTATAAAGGCCCGTATGCTAATATGCCATGAATATAAAAAAGTGTACCGCTTCAGTGAACAACATGTTATTCTTATGGCTGACATTTTCCTTGGCGAAACAGATGAACAGCGTAGAAGTAGAAAATACTTTTCTTGTTTTTGATACCATGTTTTGAAATTTATTTTTTTTTTCTGGAGTCATTTTGAATTCTTCTGCAAGAACTTTCCATGCTTCTCTCTTTTGTTCGATGTCTTTGGGAAGCGTGGCCTTTGAATATATGATGGGAAAGGTGCGCAGACGCATTGCGAATTTCAGCTCACCATCACAATTTACACTAGTACCATTATAAACCATCACAATTAGACATTTTACATCAATCTTCTGCAAAGAATGAGAATTACTTAGGGAATAATTAATTATTTGAGCACTTAACTACCATTCTTCAATAGACTCATATCGTAGTGCGGCACTATAAAGTACTCTAACAGCGAAGTAGCACTTCAAAGTCTTTCTGTATACGAATCAGTAGTGTGACACTAAGCGACACTAAACATTGTAGAGCTACTTCGAAGTGCTTAGTGTCTGTGACGTATTTAGCATACCAACAGGACACTTCGTAGTGCATAGTGCTACTTTGTAGTGCTAGTGCCCTATTTAGCATACGGGCCAAAGTTTCTGAAATGTTACTGCTACATTATCCAATCATGTCTTTTTAGATTTTTAGATTCGCAGATAATTTTAAGTGAAATAAATTGCGGGAATTTGCAGGGAAATGCGCAATTTATTGTCTGGGACGGTGTTTTGGGTCAAGGAGTTTAAAGCCGCTTCACGGCCTGATTTTAAAATGAAGACGAATGGCTCATTTGCTTAATTTTCGATATATTGATGAATTTATGTTATAGATATCTTGATTGATTAAACGATTGCTGAGGAATTGATTACCAATTGATACATATCTGAATTGATTACATAATTTGAAACTGATGAAATAATATTATTTGATCTAACTCGCTGATGTGCTTGCGTTTTACATGCTACGTCGAACGCAGCTAAGTCGAACAGAACCCGACGTCGTTCACCTCAAGCGACGTCGGCTCCTTCTTTAAACAAAAGTTTGGCAGATATGCGCAACTTTAACGGCAAGATTTTATACATTGTGCTTGGATTTCAAGATCCAGGCCCGCACGGCTCAATTAAGTTGAATCATTTCAATTAATTAAATTTTTTCCATTTACCTGCCAAAAATTGATGTAAGATTTCGAGGGTGTATGCCACTGCGGCGAAGGTGTATACCACTGCGGCGAAGGTGTATGCCACTGCGGCGAGGGTGTATGCCAACGCCACAGAGGTGTATGCCACTGCGGCGAGGGTGTATGCCACTGCGGCGAGGGTGTATGCCAGCGCCACATAGGTGTATGCCACTGCGGCGAAGGTGTATACCACTGCGGCGAAGGTGTATGCCACTGCGGCGAGGGTGTATGNACGGTGATGGTGTATGCCACTACGGTGATGGTGTTATGCCACTACGGTGATGGTGTTATGCCACTACAGTGATGGTGTATGCCACTACGGTGATGGTGTATGCCACTACTGCGGCGTAAGTACCAATCACGGCGATAAGGCTATAAGTCGCAATAACTGCGCTCGATGTTTCGATCGATGACGAAATGTCAAGTCGGCGTTACGCGCATCGATTGTAAGGTGGCCCACACAGGCACGCATGACAATAACGTCTAACGCCGCTTACAGCGTCACTGTTGCGGTGGGCAAGAACTGCAAGCTTTACCATCACATGGATCACTAATTAGAGGAATTTTTTCAAGAGGACAGAAGGTTTGTTAACATTAATGAATACGACTGTCGCCATCGGCGGTAAACGGCCTGTGGCGGCTTCCATACACCTGAGTTCCTGTCACCGCCATAGAAAGAAATAGAACGCGCAATTGCGATGTCTTACGATTTCAAATTTGTCCGTTGTCATTATCCCAGCCCTGCACCTCAAGTTAGTATGTCATACGCCATTGTTCACATTCGGAACCATGTGAGTCGTAATTTTCATGGCCGGAATATCTTCTATTCTGTTCTTATGACCTCTAAATTGTTTGCAAGTAAAATTTGGCATTACGAGATGTAGAATATTGTATTTTTTGTGATAAGTTTTTCTCTGTCGTTTCAGTTTACATGTTAAGAGTAAAGGGAATAACCTCTCTTGTATCTCCTTTAATACTTTGTAATCTGCCCGAAAGAGCGTTAACAATGAACGGCTTGCTCGGAATGAACAGAGCCTCAGTAAGAGGAGGATGGCTACTCACTAGGGGACGAATGTTGCTTATAAGATTAACGAGGCAATGACGAGGGCCGCAAGATGAAATTGTAAGAAAATTGATGTAATTAATAATTAATTGCGTGCAACTGGACGAGTACTGCTTGCGAGAGATGCGAGGGTTAGGATGAAAGTAACTAGGGTTAAAAAACAAAACGCCTCATTGAAGACATAATATCTGGTTCGTTCGAATAATCGATGGTTAACTTATGGGGAGCCATCGTTGTTCAAGTCGAAGTTATTCATTACGGATGTTAAATTATGCGCTTGAGCAGTAAAGCTTCCAACCCCCGGAACTGTGGGTTACATTGTAAACACTTCCGTTCATGTTGATATGCATCAGTAGTCAGAACTACATTATGTGCTTATAAATACAAACTTATTCTGATTAACATGTAAAGATCTGTCGGCGATCACGGACAGGAGATTGACCTACATATCCTGCACCGCTCGATCATTACATATCCTGCACCGCTCGATCATTACATATCCTGCACCGCTCGATCATTACACGTGCGACTGGTCTGTGTTATGCTTGCATGAGCGCGCACACTATCATGGCTGACACATTTGTACCTACAACTGGATGAAACGAAGTGAAATAGATGCGAAACATCATGAAATCAACAATGCTGAAACTCCATTGCTCGGTGGCTGGTAGTGCATTTGATTGACTGTGCAATGAATAGTTATTGCGAAATGCCGTTATTTGAGACGCAATGTGATACAACGCGTGATGCTATGCGCGTGTAGTTTAATCAGGGTATTGTGGACGCTATGCAATTTCATATCCTTCGCTAGCTCCACCCTCCAAATCTGGACATTTTAGGAGCACCTGCCCGACCCTTCAACAGACGCGCTCACGGCCTGCAAATGGCGGCCCCTGTTTTATGAATTTGTAAGCAAAACACAATCTAAAGCAATGTTTAACATAAACCAAGATTTATTGAAAACTCTTCCCCAAAACTAAACGTCATGAGCTTTTTATTAATTACTACTTTCCGATTGTTACAGCCCCATCAACTCTAGCGTCGTTGTGTGGGGGCGGCGATGGCTCTTTTCACATTCTCCATCAGTTATATTGCAATAGTGGATACTTATGTAATTGATGTCACTTTTGGCCCATCAACTTTTAACATCCGCATCGAACGGAAAATATGGAAAAAGTCGAGTTGGCGATAAAAATACTCACATATAACAATCGTGGTCGACGCCTCGAGTTCATCATGCGAAGCGACAATTAAAACTTAAGAGATAGTCTTGGCTTGCGCGCGAGAGACTACAGAGCACACGACCGCACGCGTTGACCGTTCCTACCAGACTAGCGAGTGAGGACTCGTTGACACAAGGGTGCGTCTTGAGGGTAGCGAGTGAGGACTCGTTGACCCAAGGGCGCGTCTTGAGGGTAGCGAGTGAGGACACGTTGACCCAAGGGTTCGTCTTGAGGGTAGCGAGTGAGGACTCGTTGACACAAGGGTGCGTCTTGAGAGTAGCGAGTGAGGACTCGTTGACCCAAGGGTGCGTTATGAGGGTAGCGTCTTGAAGGTAGGAGTGAGGACTCGTTGACCCAAGGGTGCGTCTTGAGGGTAGCGAGTGAGGACACGGTTGACCCAAGGTTGCGTCTTGAAGGTAGCGAGCGAGGACACGTTGACCCAAGTTTGCGTTGTGAGGGTAGCGAGTGAGGACTCACGTACCTGAGGGTCAAATCTTGCCATGACTCTGCTCTTGCTTCACATGAAAAGATCGGCAGCTTGGGCGCGACGGAGACTACTGTGATATTTCAGTGCTTAAACCTAGTAAATATTGAGCAATATGAATTACTTTTTGTTTTAATGCCCGACCTGAAATGATGATGTGTTCATAATTAGATATATATAGCAAGAGTAATGTTGTGGTTTACATACATATTGATGATGTTAAATCGAGGGTAAAGCGAGTTAGCATCAAAACTCGGGAAGGAATAATGCTGTTGTCAACAAGTTACTATTTATTTATTTCTATTATCGATTATAGAAGCATATATCAAGGATAGGACTGCGGTAACGGTTATATAATATAATATTTTTAAGTGCACAGTGTCCCAGTTTCATTCCAGTTTCCCCGATGTATCTCTCAGACGTAACGAGGTAACCGATGGTAAAGCAGAGAGAGATACTACAACGGAGGTCATTGGAGATTTATTACAATCTGAGCAAAGTTTTACTCATAATATAAATGTTTGCCATACAGTAAACTTGAACGCGAAGTGAGAGAGATACCACATTCACATTAATTTTTAGCTCGTACTATCAATAGTTAAGATGAACGCTGTGATTATGCTATCGCCTTTAGTCCTTTTCCATGTATATGATAGTAAAAAAACACAACATCCTATGTCAGGAATATCGAATACACCTTTTATGAACATACCTCGTGCGCTTCTCACAATTGGCCATGTAGCCTTAATTGTGGCTTCCCGAACGATCAAGTTTCCAATGTAGAATGTAATCATGATTGTATTCGGTCCTCCCGTGAATTAATTCCATGCAAACTGTGCCGACATGTTAGCCGTATTCGAATAATAAACCTTTTCCATGTATATGATAGTAAAAAAACACAACATTAAGCCGCCAAAACAATGGTCGTAACCCACACGCTAAACCCCAAAATATTTCTATTCCATGCAGCCTAGCCCCTTCCCCACTTTTGATAAAGAACGCCCTGTGCCACAGTGCCAGTACACTGCTACCTCCCCAGCCTGTCCGTTCTTCTGGATCCTCAAGTTCATTTTTGAGTCATATAAGTAGGACTGGAGGCTAAACCTCCACGCTTACCCCCTGCTCCCCCTCCTTTCGGTACCAGGCTACCAGCTTGCGCAAGAATTCTAATCAAACCTAATACCTAACCTAACCTAACCCTTTCGCGGAAAGGTGGAGAGAAGGGGGTAAGTGTGGAGGAAGAAGATGCTGGTGAGCGTCAGGGCTGGGCTTACGCCTGCAAAGTGGGTAAGGTGATGTCACTGATGCGACAGTCCGGTGCGGGGCCATTCTCATTTACAGCAGTCTGGTGCGGTCTGCGGACCCTGTGGCTTATGGCATTTGTAAGAAGTGATGGTATGGGCTTAAATCATTGATGTAGCTCATGTAGGAGCTATTGGGTGTAATCTGTTTGGAGTAGCTATCAGCTTCACAGCTTGTGAGTTGTGTGCTCAGTGTGCTGAGGCCAGAGGCATTGCTTGTTTCAAGCTGTTGTGGCGAGATGAGGCAAGTAAGAAGTGACTAAGAACAGCTGCATAGGATTTAGGCTGACTATTCCTATTGCATGTAGAACAGTAGAACTAAGGTTGGCATTGGCTCTTGGGCTGATTTAAGAGTCAAATTTTTAGGCTACGGCAGGCTCCTGTTTGTTCGGCTGATAAATTTTTCTCAAGTATTTTGTATTTTTTTGGGCAATGATGAGGGATGCACAATTTTTTTTTATTTTGTAGCACTTCAATTTTGGTTAGGCATGGAATCTTTGGAGAGTTCATCAAAACCTATGAGTGTTTTTTAAGTAAATACGGTGAATCACATTAAAATGCTGTTGGCTGCCTTTCTATAATAGTATTTTTTACTACTAGTACTAGTAACAAACACTTATTCAGTTTACCTATTTTAGCTATGTCTCCATACAGTATACACTGGCCAAATGATCAAATTATCAAAGTGCACTTGTAATATTTTTTGCTTCTCAGAATCCTTCAAGGGCTTTAGCAAAACAACTTTTTCTTCCCAAGAAAACAAATCAAAACAACCCCAGACTATGTGAACAGCATCTTGCTACTTTATTCTCTAGTGAATATGAATCTAAATTCTAAAGAAGACTCTGTGGATGAAAAGGATATATATTGCATACAACATTGATTTCACCAATGCATCTGAAACCAGTTCTGAAAGCAAATTTGAAGAAGAAAATTAATCAATCATGATTGAAATTAACAGAACGGAAGGTGAGATCCTGGCCTCTCAACATGGACCCTGCCCCCTGGCCTCTAATCCTGGACCATGGCCTCTGCCGCCTCTCAGGCCTCAGCCTGGAGTGCCCTTGGACCAACCAGGCCTTTCAATCTCTACCCTGCTCCTGGCCTCTCAAACTGGACCCTGGTCTCTCAGTCTCAACCTGGTTCCTAGCCTTTCAACCTGGATGCTGGCCTCTTAATCTTGACTGTGGCCTCTTAATCTTGACCCTGGCCTATTAATCTTGACCATGGTCCCTAGTTCAGGCTGGTTGGCCTCATTCAGTCTGGACCCTGGCCTTTCAAGTCTCAACCTGGAGGCTGGACCCTGGACTGCAGCCTCTCAACCTGGACGGTGGACCCTGGCTTCTCAATCTCAACCCTGGGCCCTGGTCTCTCAACCCGAGCCTTTGCTTCTCAACCTTGACTTTGGTCTCTGAACCTCTACCCTAGCTTCTCAAAATGGACTCCAGCCTGGACCCTGGACTCTCAAGTCTCAATCTCAACCCTGACATCTCAATCTCAATCCTGACATCTCAACCTGGAATATGCCCAACTATGGTAGGTATCTTAGCCTCCGCCATAGCCTCTCAAAATGAACCCCGTCACCCCGGCCTGTCAGCCTGGACCCTGGCCTCCCAACCTAGACTCAGGCATCTCAGCCTGGACCCTGGCCTCTAAACCTGGACCCTGGCCTTGCTGCCTGGACATTGACCTCACAACCATGGCTCTGGCATCTTTGGCCCAACATCCTTGATGTTCTCCCAACATCAAGAATGTTGGAAAAACACAAAATTTATTTGAAAATTTTAATGTTAACAAAGACATTTTTGCTAAAATACTGGAGTTTCTTGCAAATTTCTCAAACTTCTTATTGTTGCCAGCAAAATTAATGTACAATGATAATTAACTGTGCCAGCTATTAGGGTAAACGCGCTATATTCCGACATCGTGGGTCATTCTGACACTTCTCAACTTTTTTCCTTTATATTAAGCTTTGATGGGTGAAATAGTGATGCCATACTATTGCATGCCATACTATTGCCAAAACACTAGGTCTGGGCCATCTGGCAGGAAAATGTCAAGATCCAAAGAGAGACAGTGCACGTCACCCAGTGAGAATATCGAAAAACATGTCAAAGTTGATAGTTGACCTTGCTCTACCAAATAGTGATAAACTGTTTGTATAGAAAGAATATTATGTTAAACTGTTTGTATAGAAAGAATATTATGGTTCGAGGTTTTTAAATAAGTCTGTAAATATATTAGGAATCCTTTAAGTATACGTACTTGTATTTGCTGATTTCAAGTGGTAAATAAATTAATAGATAAAGCGACGGTTTTAGACACATAAAATTTAATTCCGACACAGCTTGGAATTAGACACACACAGCTTGTTCCAAGTCCAAGCTGTGTCCAAAAATTAAAATTTTCCTAATTAAAAGCTTAATAGCTCTTAATTAAAAGCTTAATTAAAAAATTAAAATTTTTTAATTAAGCTCATTCAGAGCTATGTCGTATTCTGATACAGCTCACACAGGGTGTTGGTATTCCAACACAGTGCGCCGGAATTACAAATAAATAGAATTTGAAGCACTGCCGGAATTAGTCTCACAATATGCCAAATTTAGTCACACACCTCATCAGAATTCAGGGATTTTGTAGGTTTGAATTCTAAAGGCTTTTAAATAAATATGACAACAGTTTGTGATGTTTCATTGTTGCTGGCATGTAGTGTGGTGTTTTGAGAGTGACGTAAAGCAATCAGAACTTGAGTTACGCACACGGTGATATTTTTATAGCCATTCATTTCTTGCTATGTCCCTAATGTGTTGGAATATACCGTGTTTACCCTATTGAGCTATAGAATATCATCCACATTTTGTGGTCAAAAGACTAAATGGACCATATGGACGTGTTTAATGTTGGGGTCTTGTAAGACCAAGTACTGAAATGTCGCCTTACATTTTTTTCAATGCACAATTTTACATACTTATCCATACAATACTTAGTGACCGTAATCACTAGAAATTATAAGAAAAAATTTGTTTACATTATTTAAAAAAAGTGGTCATTAAAGGGTTAATAGCCACTCAATTGCTTGTTAGTTGTTACAACTTACAAGCACAAGGTTAGGTTGTTGCACACTTATACTTGCAGAAAATGGGTGAATGTTTGAAGATCCTTGACCACACATTAGCATTGAAATCTATGTCTTAAAACTCAAAGAATCTTGCTTACACATTTCTTGTTACATACGGTACTTATGTAAATACTTTTATGTTTTTTTTGCTAGAAATCTTGAAGGTTTAGGAAGTCCTAGTCTCTGGTGACATCACCAATAATACTGGCAATATTTTAACCCTAGGATTTTGATTCTGGTAAAAAAATTACACAACTCTGCATTATTAGCCTCTTATAGTCTGTTACTAGTTTGTTAATGTTAAACCTAATCAGGAATATCTGATATAGTCTATTATCTTAATAAATTTTCAATAAATGGGTATGAAAAAATCATTTCATGGGCCCAGTTTCTTTCAGTTTTGTGTTAGGATGTTTCTTGAGCTCTAATTTGGAATTAAAATAATAGATTCACATGTGGTTTCAAAAATTATTATTTTGTGGGTTAATTGCAGGTAAAATTGGTCAATATACATGATTTTATGACTAATTAAGCAAAAGCTACCCAATCTGGAATAACTTAAGGTTTCCAAAAAAAATGCAAGCAAAAACCATAATTTTATGGGTGATTTACAAATCATGGGCATAAATGTGCAATATCTAATGACACATAAGAACTTTGTCACTTGGCAGATGTGGCCCCAACACTCACCTTGATGCTCATAAAAAAAAATTTTTTGCTGGTCAGAACTGCAAGTTGTGGGGTTTGATAATTACTAGTGCATGATTATAATATTATAATTTTCATTATGATAGAAAGATGGGATTTTTTATAATTTATAAAATCTTTTCAATTGCAAGCCTTATTGTGTCACAAAGTTGCAATATTATTGGCATTGGCATTACAGAAATGGAAAAAATTCTCTATATACACAATGGCTTTAGTGTCTCATTCATGGGCCAAAGTGGCAAATTGAGAAGAAGCCACCAGTGAATTGGACAAAAATGCCTGTGAATCTGGCCCATTTCAATCATTAATGTGGCTTTTTCCCCATTTCTTTTAAAAAAAATAAGAAAAACAAAACATTTTTTACTGCACTTTTTAAAAATCACCCATGAAAACAATCATTTGGTCTGCAATTTTAGGAAATTTCTGCCTGATAATCCAAATTAATTCATGGGTGTCTTTTTTCCAATTTGAACATTGCAAGATTTGTGGCTGTACATGAACATCAAAATTAATATCCATTTATTTAAATTATTTCTTTACCTTTTTAAGTCTTATAAACTTGATTATGTTTACAAATATTTTTTTTGCGCTACTACTTTACTATGGTGAAATTGAAAATGAAGTATTAGTGTTTTAACAAGATATGGCAATGTGGGGAGTTATGAGGCCATCTTCACTCTTTTAGTTTATTATGCCACTTGTGGAATATTCCCCATCTATAACTTTTTTGAGGAAATATATTACCTGCTAGGCTTCTGAAGGACATGTGTAAAATAAAAATAATAATTCATGAAATTGGTGTGTAGTAAAATATTGGTAGGTACACTCTGACTAGTCCTTAGGTGCATAGTGGCAAAGCAGAGAGTTTTTTAGACTCTCCCACAAGTTCATTTTTGAGCCCTATAAGTAGCCAAGTAAAGTATCCTGGATACCAGCATTATCATACTTAAGAAATTGGTTTAAATCTTGAGTAAATGAGGAAATTAAAAATGAACTGATTCTAAAAAAGCTCTGGTTTGCCACTATGCTTAGGTGTGTTTCAACAATTGAAGATATGCCTAACAAAATATGCTCCATACATTAAAGAATATCTTACAACTTACATGTACTGGTTTACATATTATCTCTGTGTCTTTTGAATGATGGAAGATTATTGAGGCAAATCTTGTGAACCTTAGAACAATAATTAATGATTTGTTGTGTATTTGCGTAACATTGAATAAATTGTGTCTAACTATGATGGTGCTTCCAGGATCTGAATGAACAAAGATGGCATTGTTGGGGCTCATAGCAGACTACAGCTCATCTGATGATGACCAAGAGGAAGTCACACTCCAGCAAAAATTGTGAGGTCAATTTTTTTCTTCCTGAAAGTGACTACTACTACTTTTTAATATCTAACCCTTTTTATTGCCAGTAATAGTGATAAGTTAAACTTTGCTGAGCCTTAAGAAACTTGTATCCCTTGTATCCCTGTTGAAGTTTTAATTGGCATTTATAGTACATTTACAAGTCCAAACAAAGTTTAGTTAGGATCATTCTTCGAATTGTGACCATAACATGAGCAATATAACATAATTTTAACATTGGAAAGGAATGTATCAATATGCTTATGGTGCCATGGTGTTCTTGCATGGATTGCCTCACTATTCACATATAAATTGCTTCTGTTGCTTCACAAGACAGCCTTCTAATGTGAAATCTCATTATTTATTGTTAAGGCTCTTCTCATTTATGCATTCAATTACTACTGTTGAAACACACATTATCAAAATACTTTTCTCTCTCTATGTACCTAATGCAAACCTTGTGCATATTTTTAACTGTTTCAATACTGCATTTAATTCCATATCCATGAGAGTGGTATTCACAATATCTTGATCTTCCAAAAGGAGAGGGGATTTTCTTCAATGAGAATAGATACTGCTAAATAACATCCTGAATGTTGATGAATTTCAGCAAATTTAATAACTCGTTTTTGTCAACAGGAATAGCAAGGAAATCCCTGGCACAAATTTCCTCATATCAGAGGAGGGGATTGACAGGGAAGAGAAAAAGGTGAAAAAATGCAAGAAATCAAAAAAGGAGAAGTTAGTCAATCCTGCAAAAGGCCTCCGAGAAATAGACAAAAGTGACCTGTTACCGAGCCCATTCACCTGCACCAACACATCCTCTGTCTTCTACAATCCCTTTCACCAGGAGCAAGAGGCCAAGAAGTCCATGTTAGAGAAGCATGTCAAACTCACCAACAATCCCAAAGATGTGCTTGAGATTAACGGTCGAAAAATATGTTTCAATTATCGCAAAGGACGATGCAAGTTCGGCCACAATTGCAAGTATGCACACGACTCTGACTTGAGCGTGGAGGCCATCAAGGTTACAGATCAGCACCGCAGTGATGCCGACAGCTCAGCCCACTACAACAGTGCTGGCAACGCTCAACCCATGCTATCATCTGATGAAATGGAGGCCATCAGAAAGAGGAAACCTGGGCTTTCTGAGGGTCTTGTACCTAACAAAAAATCGCGGAAGAATTTCTCCACTCAGCAGCACAAAGAAGCACCTTGGCTTCACAAGAGATAAAGTGTTTTACTACCAGAATTCATTCGGATGTTTTTACGGCGCGAACGTGTTGCTCTCATTCTTTGCAATTTGACGTTCCTAAAGGATATGTGCTCACTAGCAGCTGGTGTAAGACGTCATGCCAGAGGTGATCTCGGCTATCATTAAAGGCTGCATTGAACCCCAAAACTTATTTTCTTTACGAAGGTAATTTTTATCAAGCAAATTTATCACATGAACTCGCTGTTTTTGCGTAATGCAAACAAATAGAACGTGCACCTCAAAAAATTCATGTCATAGTGCACCGTGTAGAGTACACAATTCTTCTCACTCACTCAAGTGCCAGACCTTCTAAGCTCTGCAGGCCCCTGAGCGGCACCACTACTATTCTAATGGCACATAAAATTTGCTTTGTCTACGTCATCTTCAATCAACGTTATAACCAACTACAAACGAGCAGCTTATTAACCACTTGCGGTACCGTGTGACGATAACCGCTGTTCGCCGCATGATGTAGGAGGGCCTCGAATAATCCTCTCCAACCAAGCACTGCCTCCTCATGTAATCCACTACTTCAATGAAGGTAGTCTCACATATAGCATCGAAATGAGCTATGAAATGAACTCAACTTCATCTATTGACGGTTGACGACTACGTCTCAAATATGCTAGTAGCATCACTAAATCAAGGCAAACGAAGCCGTATAAATTGAGTTTTTGTCAGGGTCACTAGGTCCGTTCTCTGGTCTCGAGGTCACTCCAACAACTGCTGGAAACGTGTCTAAGCTCAACACTGATTGAAAGATTGCCTAACGATTATTTGAGGTGATCAATCAATTAAAATTGTTTTCAACGCAAGTGACCTCCTCTCCCACATTTGCTGAACTCTTATCCCGCTAGACGAGTGGTTGAATTATAAGATAATTTTCATTTCTGATGCTCTACCGCTGAGGGGGCGCATACGTGATGAGTAATGTTGCCCATGAGAATTATTGAAGCAAAATTGCCCCACAATTTCGAAATGTATAATTTAAGCCCTAGCAAAAAGGAAAAATAAATCATAGTACAAACTTTGTACATTGATGTTTAATTATGACCTCGCTGCTCCTTGGAAAATATCTTCACATCTTAGGATTGGCAGAAAACTGATTAGGTCTTGCATGTGTTGGACACGACACAAGTTGTATGTCACGATAGGCCCACTACGTTATTATGTGGTGGGCGATTCTATAATTTGACTTAACGGGGCAAGACAATTGCCCCCCAACTAATTTAGTAGTGGGCGGTTCTAATACATATTCTTGCAGCGACCTTCGTAGGGGAATAGCGCAAACCATCACCACTGGTCCACAAGGACGCGCTGTGGTCTTGGTTTACTGATAGGGTTGCCGTGGCGGTCAACCTCCTGTTCCAGATTGTACCGTAGCCACTCGGGCTCGTCTCTGAAGCCCTGGTATTTCTTCCTGGTCTTCAGGCCTGTCACCAGCGTGCTGCTGCCGGGGAACGCGGTCACGCCGCCAAACTTCGTGTCGGTCTCTGCGATAAAATTTACTGTTTAATGTGCTATACAAAATTAGTAGGGTTTGGTACGACTACGTGTCAGTCTCTGAAACGAAATTGAATGTTTGAAGTCCTTTACAGAATTGGGCAAATATGGTAGGATTCATCTTTATGCTAATTAATAATTATTATCTATAGGGTTACAAAACCTTTAAAAGTGCAAGGTGCCACGCATTTTGGTGTTGTGTCTAGGAGCAAAAAAAATTACTGCATAAAAATAAATAGAGGAGGTGCAGAGCGCGTGTTCCTGAGGATATTCTTAATAGAAAAGAAATTATGCAAGCAATTCAAGATTTCAGTAACTAATGATCACTTGTAAAACTAATTTGGCATCAAGGAAAAATAAAACTAGCCACATCGCACATTTACAGGAACGAGTGACCACTGCCGTGTTGAGCGATGATGAGGTTGATCTTCATGAACCAGTATGTTAGCTGAGCCCCGTCATGTGACAAGGTATAAGATCATATGCAAGCCATTGACAGCAGACAACATTGTAAAGGAAAAAATTAATGCACTTGTCCACTCTTCTGCTAGAGCAGTGGTTCCCAAAGTGGGCAATATCGCTCCCCTGGGGGCCCAGAAAAGATCTGGGGGGCGGTGAGGGAGAAAGGGGCAGTAGAAGGCGACAGTCCGCGAAGTCGAAGTCAGAAGTTCGTACGTTTGTTTGACGATTTGTACCTACACAACACATGCAGAACATGACTCTGACTCGAATAAATTTTCATTAGCTAAAAATCAATGTTCGGTAGTTAGGAATTTATATTAGAATATATTATAGTGAATCTCCGCTAGAGATTCACTGGGGAGCCAAAGAGGGCGCCAGTCTGGAAAAGTTTGGGAACCACTGTGCTAGAGTATCGAGTGATGTAAACTCGTAACTATGAATTTACTGCAGGCCACTAGTTTTCGTATCCCATCTCTAATTAGGCTCCTTATGAAACGATACAAATCTTAGATAGTAATCACAACATTAAGACAGCAGTTTATGGAAACAAATCTTAGATAGTAATCACAACATTAAGACAGTAGTTTATGGAATCTTTCAACTTATCAAGTGACCAACTTTGACCTTTCTTTGGATCCATTTTATTTTTGAATTAGTATTATAATGACTATATGTAAAGAAAATCATAACTGCATGAAGTTTCATGGGCATAACTTAGCGCTTGGTTAAGGTTCAACAATGGTTGCAGTCGTTGCTTCTACGTACAAAATAAGCATGTTCTACTTGTAAAAATAGTATAGGTCTAAATGTGAACTAGCGACCATAATATATCAACCTAACATGTTGATATGAAGTCCTGTACGCGATTCCCCAATTACCATGTGCATTGAATGCTAGGATAGAACCTGATATCTCTGCCTCTAGATACCTACTGCTCAGCTGCTGATTGTCACAGACTAACCATTCACCATGGTGGGACCATATTACCACTCAATACAGTCGCAGCCCTACCACTGGTTCCACCCACCAAGATAAAACCTTTTTACAACTAAACCTCAGCTGGTCACAGCCCTACCACTCGTCAGGGTGGAACCATTCTACAACTCAGCCCTAGCTGGTCACAGGATTACCACTCACCAGGGTGGAACCATTTCACAACTCAGCCCTAGCTGGTGACAGTATTTCCACTCACCAGGGTGGAACCTGGTGTAATTGTAGATGACGTGCAGGTTCTTAGGAAGGTCGATGTCCCGCATGCGGTCCAAGGGAACACGGGCGTCCACAGGAGCAGAGTAGAACGCAACAAGGGCGTCTGAGAAGATTCATTTTATTTGATATAACAATGAAAATTTTAAATGAAGCATCAAGAATAAAAATCTTCAAATTAAATTACATTTGAAGAGACTACACTTTCATTCTCTTTAAAGTAAAAAATTGGTTATGATGCAACACTTCATACATTGGTACCACTCCTCATTTGCCACAAGCAAATGTTGAGTTTCCTATAACATTATTGATGTCATCTATTTCATAATGGGTAAAACATTCAAGAACGGGATATTTGAAATCATGATTACACGGTCCCATTTGTTCATTATTGTTATTGTTTTTGCCTGAGGCTGACATCATCCTTATGAGCAAACATTGGAGCATAATTTTCCTGCACCAGCATTCAATTTTAATAGAAAAATTTCACTTCTATTTTAATGTATTGAAATATTCAATCATGACCTTTCCATTCATGACTTCTACAACTTGCCCATTGGATACTGGATATCGACATCATGAGGGCTGTAGATTATTGTAACACACAAAATGCTCACCAATATTGGTGATTGAGTGGAGGTAGGAGTTAGGTACTGTGTGATTGAATTCTTTACTACAGCGCTTGAGAACAGAGAATTTGAGGTCAGGAGAGCTGAATTCAGCTGAGGTGGAACCACAGATCTCCTCACACAGGCGCTGCACACGAATGGCTACATCTGGGGGTGGTGTATAGCTGCGCTGATTGCGGAGGTATCTGGTAACATACAACTCCTTTGAATATCACAGTAATCCCCATCAAAGCTTGCAATTTATACAAATAAAGTTAAGAAGTGTAAAGGATGAGCAGGATTAAACTTTTAAAAGTAATTTTCACTGTGAAAGGGAGCTAGCATTAAGTTTGAACACCTAAAAGACATTTTCCTTGCATCAAAATTTAATAAAAAACGTACAGTTTATCATCTTGGTATTATCATAAGTCTATATTTCATTATTATTTTAGAACAATCAATTGGCCAGTTACTTCAAGTACAGAAAAGTTACCCTCGAGCTGCAAGGCTTTCATGGTCAAAATCCAAGAGTCGATGGCTGCCGTCTTTCTTCATCAGCTCCACTTCGGAGCTGAGATCAGCTTCTGCAGTTCTCAATGGGCCCGTACTCAACACCCGCTTCTGCAACAGATTCTATTAACTGCAGGCCATCAGCTATACAATTGACTAATTTGTATGAAAGATGCATTGTTTGAAAACATGTTTGCAATCTTATCTTCATATGAATTTAAATCCTATTATTAAAACCTTTTCAGAAGCTGTTCTGGCATGAAAGAAGAACATAAAGATTTCAGTAGCAATGATTTTTACTTCAGGATCTATAATTTGTTTCTCATTGATCATTAATGTGACAAATTTTGAACTAAGTTGGATGTCAAATTAATCCATCTTTCATTAAAAAGTCATAAAGAATTGAGAAATTCCTTGCATTGAATAAATTCCTTATTTCGTGAAATTACAAGCAGGATACCGACATGACTGCAAAAATTTGTATTGGGTATTATATTGGTCTGTCTGGCTATGGAGAAAGTTAGCATTGTGTACAGCTAAAGGATATCTGAAGCCATTTTTGCTAATTTCAGACAGCACCATCATTAATGTAATTTTTGTTTTGCTAAAATATAAAGTTAAATGTACAATAAATATGACTCACCCTTACAGACATACAGCATAATTGTGATGTTAGACCAACAACAGGTATCCTCTTGACAAAATTCATTATATTTGAGTTCATGTGATCAAACAAAAAAGT
Organism: Hyalella azteca; assembly: GCF_000764305.2. NCBI lineage: Eukaryota > Metazoa > Arthropoda > Malacostraca > Amphipoda > Hyalellidae > Hyalella > Hyalella azteca. Next base: position 35,512 of record NW_025934553.1, on the reverse strand, counting down.
AAATGTTATTTGTATAGATAAATAAAATATATATAAATATGGAGTAAAGAAAAAATAAATTCCTGCAAATGACAATTAATTGCAACTCAAAAAATTATACATACTACCTATGCAAATCTATTTGAATAACTTAGAAACATTATTTCAAAGTTCTGTTTGCTCTGGAAAATGACCTTTTTAAAAATATAGTCAGATGGGTAAGACAGGACCAATAATTCTTATGTTACAAGGTTTTTAATAAAAGTACAAATCTGATATCCAATATTATCCATCTAGAAACACATTATTTGATAAAACAATCACTTGTTACTGTTTTGTGTTGTGGGAAGTCAACTCTAATATCAGTCACATTGAAGTTTTTGTCATGAGAAAACTTTGTTAAGCATACTAGTAATAGTGGGTTGGCTTTGGTTCATTGTAGAGCATTGCTAAATGCTTCATGTATTAAATGCTTCTGTATGTATTAGTGTCATTGTCTGACAAATTTATCAAATTGGTAATAAAACCAATGGATAATAACTTACGTGTCAGACGTCATGTGTTTTCTTGCTAACTGCATTTGTGGTGCACTTCTTCAAACATAGCTCATGCCCTCTCACGGAGTTGTGATCATAATTATTTTTCATGTTTCACACATTGATTTTCCCCCAGCCAATCTTGCACATACTAGTTCTGCAGCTCACTAATGGGAATAGACATCCCTATTTAAAATAGTGCACTAAATTTCTCAAATTAAAAAAGCTAACAAGTTATAATGAAGTATGAGCAAAAGATAAAAATTTTGACCAAAAAACTCCATGTACTACACAATAATATATTCATTTGAAAACTATTTTTGATAAACTGTAGGGTAATAGAGGACCATTTGTGGGGTAATAGAGGACCATTTGTGGGGTAAGACAGGACCATTTGAGGGGTAAGATAGGACCACTTGTGGGGTATAACAGGATCATTTAGTGGTCCCGTCTTACCCCATGTCTGGTCCTTTTTTACCCCATTTTAGAATACATACCAGGCAGTGATGGTAGCAGGTAGGAATAACTAGTACCGTCAAACGGGGTAAAAATGGATGGTTTTGAGCATTTTTTGTTAATAACTTCTTACTATGAAACATTTCAGGAACAAGTTTAGGCTCATTTTATAGCTCTTTGCAAGGGCTATCCAATGGCATCTTCAAAAAAATACCATATGCTATTCGTAAGGTGCCAGACCCAAAATAAAACCGTCCCAATTTACCCCTGGGAATGGGGTAATCCAGGACACCTGCAATAAAAGTTAATTTTAAAACGTTTGAAGCATGCAGAGTGTACTCATCCATTACTAACTTTGAAGTCCTGCTCTATAATTGTAAATGATGTAGATGTAAAATAAATGACATTTTCTGTGATTTTTACTTGTTTTTCCTTTATTGATATTATATTACCATATTCATTAATTACCGTATTAATGTGATATTACTGTATCCATGGACATGCCATTGAGCATTGACAACAACCTTGTCCACTGCAAGCTTCATATCAGCAGCCATGTAGCATTTCTTCTGTATCTTCATTTTTTTTTTTTGGAATGAGATAGGACAATTCTGTCAATTACATTTTCAAGCCGACACCTGGGTGCAACTTTTATGTAAGTAAAATTTTTTAATACGGCGTATATTTTTTTGCTCCAGACCTTAGCAGAGGTACTTTTACAAAATTGCACTTTTGACTTTTCATACTTTTTTTCAGCAATTTTTTTAGAGATAGTAAATGTTTGATTTCTTGACTAACTTTATACATAATAGAAAGTAAAAATGTTGAAGTTTACGCCACTATTTTTAGTTTTGCAATATTTTGATTAGTTTAGCTGCTACAACATTTCTACGAAATGTGGGATGCACATCCCCATTTACCCCGCCCGTCTCTTTTTACCCCGTTTGACGGTATCCACAAACCTGGCCAAAAAATTTTTTGTCATTAGACAGAGCTTATTTCACAAACAGGGTTAACTATTTTGTGACCCTTCTTCACATAGGTTTTCTTTAATAATTAGCCAGAAATTCATTATTTGCATAAGAGGGTTGCCACAAACACTGAAATGACAGGCAATGATTGTTCTAACATATTCTTTTGTCAAATTGAATTCAGTGCAATTAGAATGCATGTCATGAGCTGGTCCTTTCTTACCCCATGAAGGCTGCGATCCTGTCTTACCCCATTTGACTATAATAGTCCATGATAGAAGTTAGATGAGTAAAGATGTGGCCATTGCCAATTGAGATTAAGGTGCTTGTGCACAGGGAATGTTTTAGTCAATAGTATTTCTTTTTAGATATAAGCAGCAAGGAGCCCTTGAAGTCAAACTCAAGGAATTTGAGTATTGTGCACCAGCATTTGGCTAGTAGGAGTGAATCAGCTCAGGCATGTTGTGCAAGTCTAGGCTTTTCTGTAGGTTCAAAAAACAAAGTTGGTGATGCTTCCAGGTTAACTCAGTCCTACTCAACTTTTCACCCAAACACAAAATTTTCACAGACAAAGATTTTCACATCCTCAGCAAGAGCTACAATAATTTAATCAGAATATCCAATGCATCCTCAAACTCACTATCATTGTCATATACTGGACCAATAATGTCAATATTTATTTACCAAGCTTCTACATTGATGCACAGGTTGGTATAAATGAAAAAAGACAGTAGAACTTTAGAAGTGGTAATTATAGCAGGGTGCATAATATTTATTATTCAATAACATCTTTGACTTTGGCAACAAATAGCATTAAAATATACATTTTCAGAAGAGCTTGCAGACACATTTCTTGTAAATATCATTTGCATGTATTTTTGACAAAAAATCTTGAAGTTATAGGTCATTCTGGCAGTAAATCCTCAATAATACTGGCAACATTTTGGGCTTAAAATTGAATTCTTGCTGAGGTCTGAAATTGAAAGCAATTGCTAAATTTGGCACCAGGCCTAGGGTGGAGGGATGTCAGTGCTCTCTCTTGGGATGTTAGTGCAGATCCAGCAATTTTATTGAATAACTAATTGGGGTTGTTTTCTTGAACTTTTTGCCTTGCCTTGACCCTTAGCTTGGCCACCCATTTTAGATACTACTTGTCCAGTTTGAGGAAACTGAGCCAGAGATGAGTCCTCACTCCTCACAAGATACAAGTCCCTAGATAGTTCAAAGCCATCAGCTTTTTTGAGCTGAGACGAGAGGCATTAAAGCATAAGTTTTGGCAGAGACTTTCAGTAAGTACAGACCCTGATCAAAAGCTGCTGTGCAGGCAGGCCGCAGGAGGCCTTCTTCCTCAGCTCCCCATGTACAGACATGGAATATATCTACATGGCAAGCACCAACTGGATTTTTCAAGCCATGGTTTTATGGGTTTGCTAGCCGTGATTCCATTTCTTTGAGCCATGAATTCCATATTTTGGCCACAAAAAGCCACTTAAGAGCCATAAACTTATTTTCAAAGTCCCATGCACATGTTACCCCAAATCTTTAATTTTACCCTAAAAACAGTCTTCAAACAGACACTGAGACACACTAACATTTGTCTCTTGACTCAAGTGGCTACGGAACACATGATATGCAATCTGACCACTCTGACATGACCGCAAGGAAACATTTTGGATGTTGAAATGATGCAATCTTCAAAGAAACACTTTGGATGTTGAAATGATATGTTTGCAAAGTGCAAACGGCAATTTTTTTAATCAAACAAAAATACATGACATAAGAGTTGTAAAATTTCATAGGGTAAACGCGGTATATTCGGACATCGTGGGTAATTCCATCACCTCTCTAGTTTTTCCTTTATATTAAGCTTTGTTTTAGTTCCATGCGTTCGTTGATGGTTTAAATGGTGACGTTGTTGCCGGGAGGCTTTTGTGGCTCGTGTAGCACAGCCTATCTGTGCTTATTTATCCTTGTTATTTGCCTCCGGCCTTGCCTTTACCTCACCTCAATGTCTTTGTCCTCTTCTGTTTCAGTCTCTGTTACAGATATTCATTAACTTTAAGCTGAGCCCAATGAATGACACTCAGCTGTGTAACAGAGCGGTCTGACAGTCCTGACCACTCGTGCTTAGCCATGCTGGTTAGTGAATGTTCACCCTTGTATATATATATGTTTTGTCTCTATTTTAATTAACTTGTGTTTTACTACTTAACAAATACTTATTCATTCTCGTTGTCGTGGCCCTTTCTGTTCTAAGAGGGGATAAATTGCAACTCGCGGTGCGCTGAGACTCACACGATAACAACATTATACATTAGCGCGTCGAAGTAATGCCAAAACACTAGGTCTTGGCCATCTAGCGGGAAAATATTGAGATCCAAAGAGAGACAATGCATGCTACCCAGTGAGATCCTCAAAAAATGTGTCAAATTTGACTGTTGACCTTGCTCTACCAAATAGTGAAAACTGTTTGTATAGGAAGAATATTATAGTTAGAGACTTTTAAATAAGTCTGTGAATATATTAGGAATCCTTTAAGTATACTTGTATTTGCTGATTTCAAGTGGTAAATAAATTAATAGATGATTAAGTTGAGAAATGGATTTTGACACATGAAAACTAATTCAGTCACAACTTGAATTAGACACACACAGATCGTTCCAGCTATGTATAAAAATTAAAATTTGCTTAATTAAAAGCTTAATAGTTGTTAATTAAAAGCGTAATTAAGTAGTGTTCAATATTCTTTAGTGTTCTAATTCAAAGCCATGTTGTATTCCAATACAGCTCACACAGCAAACGGAATTCGAACACGTGGATGACGGCATTACGTATCAGTAGAATTTGAAGCGCGGACGGAATACGCCTCACCCCGTGCCGAATATTGGCACACACAGTGTTGGAATATAGGGATTTGGTAGGTTTGCATTCTAAAGGCTTTTAAATAAATATGGCAACATTTTGTGACATTTCATTGTTGCTGGCGCGTAGTACGGTGTTTTGCGAGTCACATAAAGCTAACAGAACTCAAGTAACGCATACGATTATTTTTTTATAGTTCTTCATTTCTCGATGCATCCTCAATGTGTCGGAATATACCGCGTTTACCCTACCTACTGAAATTATATGATACTAGAGCCGCAATATTTCAGAAAATAATAGGACTTTTCCAGTTCTGCCCATGTATATGCACCTTAGGAAGTTATAAGACAGATATAGGATAGCCTAAATCAGCTGTTTGGGGCCCCAGAGGTTTAGGTTTAGCTTAATAAGCTACCTAGTCTGCTAGTCAGGGTGGCCGTGGCCCAGTGTTTAAAGTTCAGATTACCAAGATAAGAGGCCAAGAGCAGAGAGCTGAAAGAGTTGCAAATTCAATCCCAGCTCAGTGGACCTGTTTCTGGTTATAAGCTAATTGGCATGGAGTCCAGGTGGTTAAGCAGAGAGCAAGCCAGCAACAAACTGTGAAGTGAACAATTCAAGCCACTGAAGCCAGCAACAAACTGTGAATTTTCTGCAATTATGAGTCTCAGTCTCTCATATTTGGCAGCAGACCTTACTCTTAGCCTCTTAGGCCTAATGAATGCTGAAACCGCTCTCATCAAACGGAGTAATAACAGATACCGGATTGTCATGGTTTTGAGCATTTTTTGTAAATAATTCTTACCATGAAACATGTAAACAACAACTTTGGGCTCATTGGAAAGCTTTTTGTGAGGGCTATTGTTTGTCATCTCTGAAAAAATTCTATAAGCTATTCATCCTAAGGTGCCACATCACACGTGCCAGATGAAAAATAAAAGTGTCCCAAATCACCCCTGACAGTGGGGTAATCCAGGACACTTGAAATAAAACTCAATTTTAAAACATTTGAAGCATGCAAAGTGTACTCATACAGGTCATACCTATTATTACCTAGTCATAACTCATCCATCACTAATAGTAGCTACTCAGCCTACTCTAAAGTCCTCCTCTTCCTTTGCAAATAGGAGATAGCTAATCTAATGTAGATGTAAAATAAATGACATTTTCAGAGATTTTTAGTTGTTACAACACTTCTCTTTAACTTCACTTCTTGTTTGTCTGTCTGTTTGCTACAAATCTTATATATCTATATTTTCTTTAGTTCTTTACATAATTCTTCCTCGGTCTGTACAAGAGGAGCGCTCCAGTAACCAGTTACTGAGTTAGCCTTTAGGCAGATCCGCTCCACCGCGCCACTAACGCTGTAACATTGTCGATTGCTGGTTGATTACATCGTAATGTCTTTAATGAGATTGAGTCGACGTGTAATGATTGTTGGGACTAAATTTTAATGAAGAATGATTTTTTTTTATAATTAGGTTTAAAGGCTTCGAGTGCTTTTGCACTGCCCAGCCTGATCTCAGTCATTAGTTGGGGATAAAAGGAAGAGGCTTGGGTTACAACACTTCTCTTTAACTTCACTTCTTGTTTGTCTGTCTGTTTGCTACAAATCTTATATATCTATATTTTCTTTAGTTCTTTACATAATTCTTCCTTCTTTCTGTACAAGAGGAGCGCTCCAGTAACCAGTTACTGAGTTAGCCTTTAGGCAGATCCGCTCCACCGCGCAACTAACGCTGTAACATCGTCAATTCCTGGACGCTGGTTGATTACGTCGTAATGTCTTTAATTAATGAGATTGAGTCGACTCGACGTGTAATGATTGTTGGGACTAAATTTTAATGGAGAATGATTGGCAATGTCACTCGAAAAAAAATTCTTTTAGTAGCGGCAACAAATAATAGGCAGGCAATGGTGATGTTATTCGCTGTTTTCCTGCGTGATTTTATTCCACGAACACTTGGCACGTCGATAGTAAATTATTGTCTAACACCTTTTGGTTAAAAATATTTAGCTATTTTCATGTTTCTAACAAATTTTGTCATTATTTTGATACCCACTAATACTAGTGCTAGATGTGTACTTCCGCGCTTCATAAATCGCATGACATGGAAACGGAAAGCTTAGAGTAAATTTAGAACACATTTTCGAAACTTCACATTTTAAAAATCAGTCTTACGGCCACTGAACTAACTAACTTAAAAATCAGTATAGCACATCCAATGAGAGTTATACGTGTACGTTTGTATGTGGCGAATAGTTGAGTGATGGGCGAATAGTGGACGGATAATTGATCGATTGCGGCGAACAATTGATCGTTTGCAGGAGGCGAATAATCGATGGTGTATATATGGCGAATAACTAATCATGTGCATGTGGCGAATAAGTGATCACTCGCACGTGACGAATAATTGATCGTATGTGTATGGCGAATAATAAATCGTGTGCATGTGACGAATAGGTGATCGCTCACACATGGCGAATAAGTGATCGCTTGCCTGTGGCGAATAATTAATCGTATGTGATGGCGAATAATTCATCGTGTGCATATGGCGAATAAAAGATCGGTTGCATGTGGCGAACAAGCGATCGGTCGCATGTGGCGAATAAGTGATCGTTTTCTTGTGACGAAAAAATGACCTGGATGATTGATATAGCCTGCATGTGACTGATCGTTTGCATCTGGTGAGTGTCGTAACACTCGTATGTATGTCGTGTTACTCGTGTATGTGAGGCTCCACTAATTTTTTTATAGAGACCCAATCTACATGCGGTGGACGACGTCTGAGTTGCCCATCCTTTGGTGCGGAATTAAGATTCGAAGTCACCATCAAAATGAGGGCACCATCACGTACATGATGGCAAAAAGTGCTTTTTTTTCTTTACATTAATTTAAAGCACATTTTAAAAATCAGTATAGCACATCCAATCATTTTAATCAACGTGGAAACTAATAAGCCCTCTTTTCGATCAATATTTAGGTAATGCATTTAGATGAATATTTATTCTATGTTTTATCTATCCGAAAATCAAGATGTTATGCTGATAATCTATCCAATGCAGCTATTTATAACCGTCCAATTGTCAAACTACGGAGAAGAGGATCAACAATGATTGAACCGTAACCGATGATGTGAGCTCTAGGTACAAGAGCAGTCACTTAAAGTGCTACTTCAAGATCCCGAATAAATTTATCGAACTGAAACTTTAAACGCGTGCTGCGTCTAAATTTTACCAGGATTTCTACGTAGAAGCCGAGCCAACTGCCACAACCAAACATGATTGAGGCTGCATCTTTCCATCACAGAAGACATGGTGAGGTACTCAATAGTAGCTCTATCGTCCCCTATGATAATATAATTATTAGAAATGATACAAGAACGTGCGTTGATGTATACAATGGCAAGTGCGGATCCTAGGCCATCAAAGTTCGTTGAGGCATCATTGCAAAACAAACAGTGTTTGTATTCTTCAAAGTTCATCTTATTAACAAATAATCTATATACAAGATGAATCGATACTGATCTTTTTTCACCGCGACATTGACAAATATACGCGGCAAACTGTTTAAACGTTGTTAAGGCGTCAGCAAACTTCATTTCTTTTATAAGTGTTATGAACTTGTTCAGTCGGAACTAATTGATCACAGATGTTGTGTTTTGGTGAGAGCTTTCAAAATAATTGGCTTCTGGCCGTGGAAAATTTAATCGATTTGCGGTAGCTATACGAAACACATAACTGTATATTTTTGTGTAAAAAATTGGCGATCATTTTCTGGATTAATAACAACAGGTTTGCCTCAAATGTCAATTTTTTCTATTGAAAAGATGTGATTAAGTCGACGTAAAAACATTAGAAAAATTCAATTTTCACCAGAAAATACGTCAATTGAGCTGATGTTGATTGATTCACATCTACAAATGGACGCGATCGCGTTCAATGCCAGTTTTTACAACACTTCTCTTTAGCTTCACTTTTTGTTGTTTGTTTGTCTGTCTGTCTGCTACAAACCTTTTAATGAAAATTTAACACACTTCTACTTATCCTATCGATATTAAATTTGGCACACTTGCATAAAGTTGGAGACAATGCATGAATCAATTGACAGAATAAATGATTTTAATAATTAAATTAGGATAACTAATCAAGATTTCCTTTACTAATCAAGATTCTACTGTAAATGCATTTTAGAGGTGTCCCTTATAACCCCGTCTTGCGGTAATAGCCGTAATTTTTTTTAAATGAAATACGCAGATCACGTTTTCAAGCCAATACTCGTGTGAAACTTTTTTGTCAAGTAAAATTTTTTATTGGCTGTTGAGGCTTCTCATGCACATTCGATTCCATCCTTTAACGCTGCAATATAGGAGGGATCGTCAGGAGCCAATAGACAGAACGGTCATAGACCTACGACATTACGCAACCTTCGACTTCGCTTTCGTTTCGTTAACTATATACTCCTACCTTTTCGAAATTTACCTAGTTCCTCCGATGATTCGGTGAGCTAATTTAGTCTAATGTATTTATTTTGCGTGTTATACTCTTGAACCATATTGTTTAATTAATACCACGTCAACCTGTTTATATGGCATTACAAAATTGTTATGTTTTTATGTGCAGAAACTCACCATCAATAAACGTGATAAAAGTGTCGAATCATCTTATTTCCACGAAACTTTGGGGAAACATTTATATCGGCAAATATTTTTTTAGCTACAGACCTTAGCCTTAGCAGAGGTACTTTGCCAAAACCTCACTTTTCACACTTTTGTCGTGGATTTTTTGAAGTTAGTATCTTGGTTATCTTTGTACTTGTTTAGTCCCAGGCCACGATGGATCGCCGCCTCTGATTATCGTTCATCCGCCCTCATTTGGGCCACCTGATGCACGATGCTGTTGCCTGCTTCTCGCCGCTGGTAGTGTTGCAGGGGAGGTCGATCTGGGATTGTGCCCAGGAAAACGTCCAGTTGTCTCTTGAAGGTCTCCAGCGTGAACTCTCCCTCTCTTAGATCCTTTGGTAGGACGTTGAACAGCCTTGGCCCTGCCACGGAAAGTGATCCTTCCCGCAGGGATTGAAATCTGACTGCCGATCTGTTACGTACGGGATCTTGCAAAGTCTCCCGCTTCTCTTGTTGTGATCTGTCTCAATCCTGCAGGGCTCGCTCTCGAAGTTTGGCACTATTCCGGTTATCATTTTCCATGTTTACAGAAAGACATACCTCTCCCGTCTCATTCATTCATTCATTCCACGAAGAGATTGTCGTGGCGTCTCGTTCAGATCGAACTTCGAGGGCACGTTACAAGCGGGTAAAAAAACACAAGATGATAAAAACAGATGACATCTATGCTAAAACAGAGGACATATGCCAAGACTGATGACGTCTATACTAGAACAAATAACACCTATGCTAATAAGCGAATTACTTTCTTGATAACTTATCCATTTGATTGGTAATTTTGCATTGAGCGCAATACGTTATAAGCAAAATTTTTAATTGCGTTGAACGTATTAAAAAAATGTAGTATATTCTTATTGTTTCATGCAGTTTGATATGAAAGAAGAGGTTGTAATATTTATAAGGCCAGTAAATTATAATTGTTATTTACGAGACAATGGCAGCTGGAACTTTTGCGAGTTTCAAAGATGTTTTTCATCTAGAAACTAGACGCATTTAGTAATATCGTTTGGAAGCTTGTAATTACCCCAATTTGCGGCAGAATATAAGTGTATGTCATTAAAGGTTGGTTAACTTTTGTTGAATAATTAAAATTAAATATTTAAACATTACCATGAAGTTGATTAACAAGTTAAGTGCGGCACGACCCACCGGTCACCCGTCGTAACTCGTAAAAATATCCCTCTGCTGCGAAACGACCCACCGGTGCTACGTTTATAAAAATAATACCAAATATTGATATGAGCCCAAAAAGTTAGTTTCATTGAAATATATAGCACAGTTGTGTTAATGTAATTAAATAAAGGCTTGAAATAAAAGTAAATTAATTTTACTAATTGATTTAATTAAGTACCAAATAAAGCATATAAATTATTTACAGTTGCAAGGTTTTAATTTGAGGAAAATACCCGCGAATTAGTGATAATGGTTTAAAACGAAACAAGACCAGCGCATAAATGGTTTTCCAGAGCATCCTTCACAAAATGTTGATACTTTTTTGTCCTTTCTATCTGCAACTTTTGATCCTTCTGACTGGGAGATCATTTCATAGCATCCCACACAGCGCTTTCTGTAGAATCAGTGTATAGGGAAATTTGGTTTTATTTGTCCATATATATATGTTAGACTCGCATCAGAGGCCAATAGAAATTGCATCATCTACTAAACTCAGATGGAAGGGTTAAGGAGCGATACGACGAAACTGACCGGGATAATGAGTACACAATAGATTGATATTAAATGTATTCGTTTAGCTCACGTGACCTGCTCGATGTGATGATCCGGAGGAATTGGTACTTCGTACCACTACCAGGCAGAGGTGCAGGTCGACGTGCCACCGTGGTTGCGTGGTGAGTCGTCGTGGAGACGTTGTGCACACGTGGATGTGGAGATAACGCCGTATAGGCTCGGTTGTGTCTAATTGTACGTGGGTAATATTCACTGGTGAGTGGAGAAGCGTCGGCACGTAAACAAAGATGGCGCAGGTACGTAGCGCGGCAAGATGGCGTCGTGCGCTTGGCGGGAAGTGGCTGGCGCTGAGACGCCGAGGTTACAGGCAGCGGGTGGCAGGTTGTAGGTTACAGGCTGCAGGGTGCAGGTAGCTGGCTGAAGGTTACAGGCTGCGGGTTGCAGGTCACAGGCTACAGGTTGCAGGGTGCAGGCTGCGTTGCAGGTTACAGGCTGCGGGTTGCAGGTTACAGGATACAGGCTGCAGGGTGCAGGTTGCAGGCTGCACGTCGCAGGTTGCGTTGCAGGGGACACTGCGAAATATTGCAATGTTAATACACAATTTACCACACATTCCACAAATGAGCTATGTAAGTCACGTGAGCTACGTTATTCTGAATGTTTGATTGTTTAGAAACTTGCAACGTCTCTGCCATGACTTTACTCTTACATTTAACACTGAATAAGAGCTATTCTACGGCAGAGTGTCTACTGTCTAAGTTAGGGCTTACATTTAACACATTGAATAAGAGCTATTCTAAGGCAGAGTTTCTAAGTTAGGGAACTTACGAGAGATGCTTGCAGCTCGATGTCAGAAAGCAAATTAATGGACGCTAGAATAGGAGGAGACCATAGAGGGAGGGAGGTGCAGGATGTTGCCAAACGGCGGAAATGAGATTTCTCTGGACTATTCTTACGATGATTTTATAATTATTTAATGTGATAAACTTAATACTTAATATGGCAAGTATTAATATTAATGTGAACATGAAAATTAATATTAACATGAACATAATATTAGTTCTAGGTAGCGAGATATGTTATACATGAATTTTAGTTTTATGTAGCGAGATCCGCTAAAAGTTGGTGTCCAGCAATTCAGTCTCGAGTTCCGTGTTAGATTTGGTTGTGCTCGCAAATAGTCTGCATAATTATTTGTTTCACAAACAATCCATTCTATGACTGAATCGGTCAAAAAAAGGAAGCAAACATCAATAGGCCAGAATCCAGATTTTCCCTTCACGAGAAGGGTTAGGTGCTCATTGACAGTTCTTCAATGTAGCGGGCGCTACCGCTACCGCTACAATTGCTTAAATGTAGCGCCGCTGCCGCTACAATGGCTTAAATGTAGAGCCGCTACCGCTACATGTAGCGCGCTACTGCCCACCTCTGGTAAAAACTAACATGAATTGACACTAGTAACAGGCTGAGGTTGACAACATTACACCGAAATCTTCCTTAGAGTTTTATTCTGTAATTTATATTATGTATGTATCATAGTGGTTTTTGAATAATATTTAACACCATTAAGCAAAATCTAAAGGCTTTATCTATAAATGTAGCGGTAGCGCTGTAGCGGCAAAACTGCGTATCGCTACCTAAATATGTAGCGGGCGCTACCGCTACCGCTACAATTGCTTAAATGTAGCGGCCGCTAGTAGCGTCCGCTACATGTAGCACGCTACTGCCCACCTCTGGCTATAAGGTAGCTAGGCGACCATTTTGGGTGAGACAAGTAGCAGTTGCTCGTAAAATGAAGTGCTGAACTCTTCTGGGGTAATTGCCTCTACCGAGAAGCACACGCAGAGACATTCGAGGAACTCCCAGGGCATTCATGCTTGATACCATCACCCGTCTCTCACGGTTGTATAGAGCACATATCAGGAGGAAGTATTCAATTGCAATTGTTTCTTCTACCCCACAATACAGGCACATGGGAGTGTCAGCCATCCCAAATCGATGGAGGTAAGATCGAACCCCAACATGTCACAGACGAAGGCGATTTAAGACCACTGGAATACGGCGAGAATGACATGCTACACATGGGACTGGAGAGAACACTGAACGAATGGAAGCAAGATCCTGGCCCCATCCATCAGTAGCCACTGCAGAAACCCAATCCAATTCCCAAAAACTTAAGGAAGCATGACCGAAGCACAGCTAAGACGTCTGTACAAGGTTGTAGGCAGAGTGATGTAGGTGATGTCCCAGTTTGGCAACAGCATCAGCACGTTCATTACCTACAATGCCAATGTGGGCCTTGACTCATTGCAGATGCAATGACTTTGATTCATTCAATCGTAAGAGCTTCTTGCATATATCATAGACAAGATTACAACAAGTGCTAGTAGGTGATATCAGAAGCTGCAAAGCTACTAGCGAGTCAGAACAGATGACCCATTGAGGGAAGGAGTCAGCTTCAATGAGCCTCAAGGCCTTTAGTATTGCAATCAGTTCGGAAGACAACACGCTGTGATGGGGATTCAACCTCCAAGCAACAGCTCGTTTCACGGATGGAACATAGAGACCACATGAAGTAGATGTACCATTAACAAGTTTTGAGCCATCACAGTAAATTGCCCTGTAATTTCGATATTCCTCATCCAGCTGAGCAGCTAAAAGACAAGGTGTAGCGACCTAAGAACTGAATTGGAAATAAAGGCAAATGAGAGAAGACAGACTGCACCAATGCGGAACTGGATCAAGCACAAGAGTGGAATGACCTTTACAAGGAGGGAGACCGAAATCATGCTATATTTCTGGGCCATATTGAAGAGCTGAAGTCGGAGCACCAAACACAACTACGGAAGTGTGAAGTGTCATCTGATGGAATAGGTTCATCACTGTCGGGAGAAGGTTTATCACGTTTTATTCTCCTAGAACCACCATAAAAAGTAGATGTTTCCATCATGAACGGTCTGAAAGTACATGAGAGTGAGTTGTGAAATACGAAAATATGGCAAAATAAATGCATCAGCAAATTGTCGCACGACCCATACGTGTGTCGTGCCACAGTGAAATGATGGATCTCACACTCCGCTGCGAAACGACCGACATGTTGGTCGTGAATTTTATTACACTAACATATCTAGCACATTGAGAAACCCACATCTACAACCTCCCATTTCGAAAGGCAACCTCCCATTCTGGAAAGGCACTGACGCTATAGGGCATATGCTAAAAGCAAATCACACTCCCAAAGTGCCAAACATAGCCGCACCAGCGGACAGTCTGCAGTTTTGGCCCCCGCACATAACGTGTTAAAATAAGGTTGATTAATGTTTAGCTACTCGAATTGCAGCAGAAAAATAAATTTAACTAACGTGGAGCTTCAGTATCATAATATTGAGAAAAACTGCAAAATGTGGCTCAATGACTCGAATAATATTTTCGGGAGTTGCCAGCATGAATATTAATGAATTCGTGGCATACATTTGGATGAACTATATGTGAAAACTATGAAGAACGTAGCAAAACTGAAAAGTATTTACTATCCAGAATTTAGTGGGATATATAAGGTGGGTTTGTGGTGTTTTAGAATCCTGATCGAAAAAATGGGACGCAGTATAGACCCCTACATAGCCCTAGCCCACAATTTAATATTGCCTTTTCATAGCCCTAGCCTACAATTCAATATTGCCTTCAATATTGCCACAATTCAATATTGCCTCATTTGCCTTTATTTCCGTTTCAGTTCTTAGGTCGCTACACCTTGTCTTTTAGCTGCTCAGCTGGATGAGGAATATCGAAATTACAGGGCAATTCAATATCTATTCCTTTCCGTTCGTAATCACGCTAGAGGGCATATTAGCCTGTGTGATTAAGTGCCTAAAGCCATAGGTGTCATTTCCTTTCCTGGATATGAATCAATCAGCCAGAATTTCTGCAGCAGTGAATAATGACGATTTTGAGAGGCAGGAAAAAGTTTGCCCGGCAGTTCTGTGTGACTGCTTGGATTATCAAGCAGAAAGGTACAGTAGAAATAAATGCGGTTCATGTGCAATTGTTTCATCTACAGTAGAAGAAACGTCTAAATTATATTGCATCCAATACAGTTAACATTAAACACAGGCACTGCATTCACTTTGGACGAAAAAACTAAATTCTGTTTCAAATAGCATTGCTTAAACGATTATTGAGAAAATAAATTGTGAGTCAGCGTTTGTTTCGGCCTGACTTTTTCCAAGTTTCTGCCCTCTACAAGAATCTAAAAGGGTATTACTTTTTAATTGTCCATATTCATACCATTAGGTAATCCAGCAATATTTTGTCGTACTGCTGCTCGCGTCATTTGGCACTCGGTGAGTGTCGTCTAGCAGTCGTCATGATACGTCATATTAATGACAGTTGATAATATCAATCGAAAAAATTTCTCTAATTAGTGATCAGAATCCTATCCTGCACAAAAATGGAAGGTTTTGAGTATAAGGTGGGTAAATGGTACTCATGAAGACTTTGCAATACGTAAAAGCGATGTGATTCTTATTCGCGATCCGAGCCTAGAAGTGGTTATGCTAGGGCCATGCTTAACTTTAGAATGCTCATGCGGTGGCTGAGGCCATGGCAACATATCTCTATAAGATGCTATGCCCTTTAGTGGACTTACCGATGAAAAGAAGTATGTAGTGAAGTGTGAATTTGGGCTGTGCAGAAGATAAAAATTTAAATGCCCAAGCTTTATTTATTTATTCATTATCTCTATTTATTCTATTGCGGACCACAGGGACTCAACGGATCGATGCTCCGATTACCGTGGGGCGCGAGTGACACTGACTCATTTTGAAGGACTCGCGAGGAGGCAGAGTGTACGTCTCGAAGGTCGTTTGTGATACTTTCAGTTGGTTCTTCTCGTCAGCTACAAATTCATCGGAGTAAAGATCACACACTTTCCATTTGTACTTTATTGAAGTAAAAACAGCAATCACTTTGGAGTTTGTACACACAACAGAGAGCTCAGAGGGAGACGTTCCGCCCGTCACGTTCGCCGAAGATTGGAGCTTATAGTCAACAACCCTTGTACATAAAACAACTAATTCCTGGTAAGCTCCGGTTTGCTAGAACATAACATAGTGATGTCGGCGCTGAAGCGTAGGCCGGATGTGGCCTGTCGCCGATTCTTTTCCTTTTCGTGCCTTGTTCACAGAAGATCTAAAATCCTGTCATTTGACCAGATCTTTTCATGACTAACGATTGTTTGAAGTAGCTACTAGACTTCCACCGGGTTCAATAAGGAGCTAGGCATTTCAAACCTGAACGTATATTTTTCCTGAACGTATATTTTTTTATCTAGCCTGTTCTTGAATGCGTTCATACTTGGAGCGCCAACGATGTCATCGGGGAGGCTGTTCGGGGTGATTCGAAGCGAGAAGAAATTTTGTCGTGTGGAGAAGTTGCAGCGCAGTTTTTTTTAGCTTATGGCCATGGCCCCTGGTGTTGGTTCTTGTTTCAAATTCTAGTAATCCTTCGGGGACCTTGTATAGACCATGAGTATACTTGTATACTTCAATGAGGTCCCCACGCAGACGTTGGAAGCTTCATAATCTTCAATTTTTCTTCATAGGACTTGCCCTTCAAGCCTGGAAATATCCTTGTTGCACGTCTTAGAACATTCTCTATTAAATTTCTGTCCTTTTCAAATCTCGGTGACCACACAATGTTTCCAAACTCTAGATTCGGGCGCACGACAGCAACAAACAACTGCTTCATCGCTTCTGCATCTAGGAACTCGTATGAGCGTCTGATTAGTCCAAGAAGTTTGTTGGATGTGTTAGCTTGCGTTTCAACATGCTTAGAAAATTTCAGCTCCTTGTCGACATAAACTCCGAGATCTTTTTCCACACTAGACTTTTCAATCATTACTCTCTCGTTGCAACCATGTCTTCTCATACTGTAATCTTGCTGTTCATTGTTCTTCCCGAGGTGAAGTACTTAACACTTGTTAGCATTAAACCGTATAGCCTGTCAAGATTATCTTGTAATTGCGCTTTATTTGACGCATCCTTCACTGAATTATAAACTTTTGTGTCGTCGGCATACATGGAGCACACGCTGGACCCTACTTCTGGCACATCATTTATAAAAGCAACGAACAAAATAGGCCCCAGAATGCTTCCTTGTGGCACGCCACTGCGCACTGATGCCCAGTCTGACACGGTTCCTTTAATGCTGACACATTGTCGTCTACCTACTAGAAAATCTCTGATCCATTGGAGTACGTTTCCCTCAATTCCCAAGGACTTCACTTTACGCAACAGCCGCTCAGACGGAACACTGTCAAATGCTTTGGCAAAATCGAGGTACAATGCATCCACTGGCTCCCTTTCGTCCAGCAGGCGAGTCCAATCGTTCAACGTAGATAATAAGTTAGTGGTGCAGGATCTGCCGGCAATAAACCCATGTTGACAATCTGATATAGAATAGAATAGAAGTGTCGGCGTTGAAGAAATAGGCCCATGGCCTATTTCTGATTAATACAAATAATATTTATTGAGATGAGATGGTGAGCAGTCAAGTGATCGATAATCCTATCCCTCACAACAGATTCCATTAGCTTACAAACAACACTTGTCAGACTGACAGGGCGATAGTTGCCGGGGCTGCCTTTGTCACCTTTTTTGAACAATGGTGTTACTTGAGCTTCTTTCCAGCCGGACGGCAAAGTTCTTTCGTTCAAGGTTTTTTGAAAGAATACTGTCAATGGGCCGGCCAGAACGGTTGCTAATTCTTTGAGCAATCTGGAATGGAATCGTCTGGTCCACATGACTTGTTGGGATTTAGAGCTCCCAGGCGCTTGAGAACCTCTTCTTCGTGTATTTCAAAGCATGTTAACTTCGAGCCGACTGCATGGGAGCTCCTCAATATCTGGAATACTGTTCAAGTCCTCATCTGTGAACACACTGCTGAAAAATTGATTAAGAACATTAGCCTTGCCCTCATCAAAGAAATCTTCTGTTGGTCTACTTTCAAATCAGATATACCGTCCTTTGACTTACACTTCGAACTAGCGTACAAAAAGAAGGCTTTCAGATTCTTTTTTGCATTTTTAGCAATATTTTTTTTCGAAGTTTTTCACTGCAGTGCGACAAACTTTTTTTAGCTTTTTAAACATTCGTAATAATCGCTATATACCTGCTGCTATACAGTCGGTATACCCGCTATTTTTTCATAACAACAAATTCTTTGTACCGTTCTACTACACAATAAGAAAAACTCGAATATTTCATGTAGGTAAAATTATAATGGTAGGACCATATATATTGTCAAAGCAATTGTTTAATATGCTTCTCTGGCTCTCTCATGTTACTGAAAATGAATAATATTCGCAATATGACTAACAGATGCTCATAAGTAACTGATCTTTATGCGAGTATGAATGATTTTTTTATTCATTTGTTTCATTGTGACACGCCCTGCTTCATTAATATTGTGATAAAAACGTTTGACTTATTTTAAGAATAAATATTAGTCAGTAATTTGTATATGAGGTATTGTAAAAATCGAATTTAAAATTATTGCAGTTACGGTATATAATTCAAAGATGCAAATTCTTTGTGCGATGTCCTTAGTTGCAGGGATCAATACAGTATATGTTGCAAATGAATCGCTCTCAGACATATGAATATGAATGAATCGTTTAACTTGATATTCGTCTGTCTTATGAATCACATTTTTTAAAATAGTGTATAGTATATATAAAGTTCTTCAACTCACACAGTGCCTGCACTTGGTTGAAATTAATAAATACTCTCAAACATGGTGCCAGCATGTATATGACATGTAACACTTATATGGTTCAAAATTTAGTTGTACCAAAGTATCACAAACGCTCATATTAGTTAATGGGAACACCATTTAAACTTGAATCTGACAATGTTCATTTGAGTATTTCGTGCGATGATTTGAATTTAACTTTTCCAATTTCATAATTTATATCGTATGCGTTCGCAGCAGCGTTCGAGACTGCGTACTGCGTACTGCCATATATGCTCTTCACAAGCATCAATTATAAAGGTGGCATGACTTGGGTCGAGGGACCTGAATTGTTCAGGAGACTGGGGGCCGTGATCTGCCGTCCTGATAATAGTTTTCACTTATTTCTTGCAACATTAAAAATTACTTATATCATTTACTTTTATGATGCATTTTTATAAAAAACATCAATGTAATTTTGATTGCTCCGTTTATAACAGTTATGGTCATTCTGTCATACCACAAAAACAAAAGTTACATATTGCATTGAAGCAAAAATCAGATATATTATCTAATACTGGACACTTACAACAAAAATTTAGAGATTATTAGCTTTCAGCCCCCATTTGTGTCAGGATCAACACAAATGTCTCATACGGCCCTGCGGGACTCACTTCTGCATTTTCGGGTTAAAAAAGATAATAAGCTTGCTTGAAAAGGCCCCATTGTGGCCAGTTATTGTGCGAAAATAGTGTTTCTGACGTGTTCTTGATGGTGCGATGGGGTATTCCACAGGTGGTATGTGAACAATGTCAGGATATAAACCAGTTTTAGAAAGTTAATTTTTGTTCACACACAAGGTTTACGTGCAATTTACAGCTTAACGCGCGAAGCTGTCAACGGATTGCAACTTTAGCCCCCCTCTCCAGCCACAACGGCTTACCCTTAAATTCAAACAGTACAATCAGTCAATGTGCAAATTATTAGCGCTGTAAAGAAAACACTATGCAACTAATAACACTTATGACCTGCTAGTATGTATATGAATTTGTAGGTGCAAAGCACCTCGCACCTGGTGGTATGCCAGGACTGGACAGAGGCTCCTATAGCTCCCCCCCCCCCCAAAGAAAAAAATATGTTATAAAAAATTCTGCGAGCCACTGCTATCTAATAGTTAAAATGCTCGATCTCTTTCTATTCGACTCTTCCCAAATACCTATTCAAATTATATGCCCGGTATAGGTTATCAAGCTCCGCATATTTCAAATTATATTTATGGCATCAGGCACTAAATGTAGCGGAATAGAGACAGGGTCAATACTGCTTCATCGACTGGATGATTAGTAAGGAAACTATACTGATTGAATTACCATGTTCAATGCTCATTTGCTGTTATTGCATTAGAACTTTGAGTTTCACTGTGATACAACATAAGCAACACCACACGTATTTCGCCAGATATATTTCATTTTCAAAACATAAATAACATCTTGCATGGTATGAACGTAGAGCGAGTAACAGTGCATCAGTTCAGTGGAGGCGTGCATGAACAACGAATACACGAGAAAAGTTATGTATTAATGGTACCTGAATGTGAATGCAAAAATTACGGCACCATTTTCCTCGCTGTCTTAAGGGAAAATTTTTAGGAGTCAGAGAGTGGAAAATTGTGAAAAATATAACTAATATGAGCTGCCCTGAAGTTTAAGTTGAAAAAGAAATAATGCTAGTCAAAAAATTATTTATTGACATTACGAGCAAAGTCCTAAGTTTCAATGAGATTGCCATGATCTGTATATATTGGAGGGATATTTTGAAGTCAGTTAAAGATATTCAGCAATATTTGGCAAGTATTCGCTGCGCCAGTATAGTCCAGCTCATTTCACCATTAAATTCCAAATGGCAATGATAAGAATGTTGTCTTCTGCACCGATTTCCTCACATTAATTTATACAATAATCAATACTTCTGAGAATAATATGCAAATAATTCAAAGCGATTGAGATACCTACTGGTTACCACCTCAACTCACGCAAGGTCTCGTACATGCTTAAAATATTGGATCAAATATTGTCAGTGCATTGCAGGACTTAATTGTGAGGAAGAGCACACACACGCAGCGAATATTATAGCAGTAACTTGTAGCCCGGCAAAGTTACTGTATGACCACGATGAAGAATTGTTTGAGTTCATGTATTTAGCACAGTGATATACTCACCTTGCTCACTTGTGAATTGGTTTAAGTTGCCGTGAGCTTCTCCATCCTACCCAAGACTTATTTGGAGCGCTAAAACAACCTTATCAAGAGCAAACCCTGTATTATTAAAAATAGAGTGCTGCGCCCGAGACTTATTTGGAGCGCTAAAGTAACCTTATCAAGAGTAAACCCTGAATTATTAAAAATAGGGGAGTTGGCGCAGGAAAAGCACCGGACTTCACGTGGCGAATGCATTCACTTGGCGTTTGTCTGGTATGAAAACAAAGGAGATATGAAAACTATGCAGTATGCACAGATATGTATTTTAATTATTCATGAATTTGAATTGTCCGGTCCTATTTAAATCTTGCCATTATTTTGACATGTACAGGTAATTTCTTTGTCATCCACATGCCCGTGAACAGAGTAGAACAATAATTTTATTGTTATTGATTATTGCAAGTTATTAGAATTGGCAACAGCAAAAATATGTGACGCTCATAAGTTCTATAATTAGGTATCATAATTGTAAGCAGATCCATAATCCAACATTCAGCCTTACTATGCTGCGATAAAATATTAATCCATAGGTTTAATGTCGTGCAATCGTTCTTGGGGCTGGATTTGTTGAAAATATTGCCATTTTATTAAAAGTAATGAAATTATAGAATAATTAAGTAACGTCTACAATTGAATAATGAAAAATAGAATTAATATAAAGAAATTATAATTATTTGCACGAAAGCTTTTATTTTTGGATTTTTGGTTATATATTCTAAATTAATATTTTTATTTCAATCATCGTTTGTAAATAACTACATGAGTAAGTATAAATAAATCAAAATTCGGAACAAGCAATTTAAATATAATTGATTAATTAACAACTAAATGCTTTAAAAAGCATCGAATTGTGCTAGACGAAAAAGTTGATACAAATATGGTACATTGATTGAAGTATTTAGTCAAAATAGTGTTCCGTTATTTCTGTGTTATTTTCTATAACACAGAATCTTTTCTATAACACATAGTTCTGTGCGTCTGTTCTGTTATTTTCTAAATGTTCTGTTATCCAGAAATCTTGTACTTCTAAGTCAAAAACATAGGAATAATAGATGTCGAATAAACATTATACATATGAGAGAAACAAAAAAATGGGTTAATAAGTGAATGTTCAATCTTACTTGAGATTGTAATTCATGCATTAAGACATGACATGAAATCACAGTAAATATTATTATGAAGCTCTAATATTTTTCCAGTTTGACAATAAGTTGAGCAGCGAGCTTGACTTATCAGGTTACTTGAAGCCCAAATCTACAGGAGAGTAAAACATAATTGCCGTCAGGAATCATTTCTATTCAGGAAATCATTAGACTTAATTATCAGACGTCTGCCGAAACCGTACGAAATAGATTGAGTGAACTAATATTGTCTTTGCAAACGGGGTTTCATCACCCGTTCAACTTGTTGAACGAATAGGTCTATCGATATTTTGTTCTCTAAATCGATCCAGAGACGGCGCAGCTATGGGCCATAAATTTATCTATTCTATTAGCCATGGCACCAACGCCTAACCTCAGCATGCAATAGCTACACTCCGTCTCAAAGCTACAAAGCAGCAGAGAAATTACGGAAAGAGATATCACGTCCTAACTGCTCAAAGTCAGAGCACCGTGAGTCCATAGTGGTTGATGGTCAAGGCGGTAAATCGAAAGCCTTTAACCCAGCAGGTCCGGTTTCCACCTTGCCCCGACCCTCCACCCTTTAGCAACCAATAACAGGCTCTAAACCTCCTAACTTGCCTAGCCTCTCCACCTCTCACATACGGGAAGGATAATGTAGTGTAAAGTTGGGAAAATTTGGTTGCCGACATGCACCTCAGACCTCCTTTTTTTATCATCCAAGACTGGTTTGATCAGAAACGATATCAAATAGACTGGTATGTTCGTTGATCATCGGAGACTAAGCTATATCAAACCTAAACGTTACGTAGTGAATCGTTATGCCCATTGATCATCTGAGGCTACGCTAGAGCAAACCAAAACGACACCAAGTAGACCGAAATGGGCGTTGATCATCTGAGACTGCGCTAGACCAAACCTAACCGGCACAAAGTAGATCGGTATGCTCGTTGATCATCTGACACTGCGCTAGACCAAACCTAAACGACACCAATAGACCGGTATTCATTGTTGAGCATCTGAGACTAAGCTAGACCAAACCTAAACGACACTAAGTAGACCGGTATGAATTGTTGAACATTAGAGACTACGCTAGACAAAACCTAAACGTCACCAAGCAGACCGGTATGAATTGTTGAACATGTGAGACTACGCTAGACCAAACTAAACTTGTCGCGGGTAAGTGTCCATATATGGTCTTTCAAATCTGTCCATATATGGTCAAATCCGGTTTGTGTTTGATATTAAGTTATCATGCCTCGGCAAATTATTAATTATCTGACAGTTCTTCAATTACCTGATAATTCTTCAGTTTGCATCATCTCCTACCATATTACAAAATTTAAAGTGTGAGCATTTAAATGAAAGTTTTGACTCCAACAGTGAGATTGATGTCCTTTCCGCATTTTTTAAAGACGGAAGTAGCGATATCTCTTCACTTAATTAAAGCAACTAAATGCAATTGAATTTAATTGAAGATTGAAAGTTATTCTCTACATTTGAATTGTATTGGAATTTTTCAATGTATTAGAATATTTAATGAAAAAATTTCTCCTTCAATATGCAAAATTTTATAAAATACATTCGAGTAAATATATCTTCTAATGTTTCTATCTTTCTTGTTTCAGGAATGAGAATTTCGGCAAATTTTTATCTTCCACGCGAAAGAGTTGAACGGCAATCGAACAGACCGTTATGAATTTTTAAGTCGTTATGAGTGCCGTATATTAATTATGTATCAAAAGCTGGCAGTCTTTAGGCAAGTGCATTTACTGCGTCTTTATTAACGTCATTCCAGCCTTATTAATTCATTCCATTGTCCATGCGAACAGAGGATAAAACGCTGGTGCCAATGAGGGCAGGGGGCCCAGTGGTTACTGTTCAGTGTACTAGGATCAGACGAGAGGTTAAGGTTCGATCCCAGCTCTGTGCGACAGTTCCTGGTCAGAATCGGCGAGGAGGCCGGGCGGGAAAACAAAGCAACATTGGTGCAGTGAGCTGCGCTGCGCGTTCGAGACTTCAACAAGCTGTGAATGTTCTGCGATGTGAGGAATCGGCGACAGTCATACGGCCTAATAAACGTTGAAACCGCTGTTATTAAGGACTTCTTGAGTGACTTCAAAATGTGGGTGGTCTCGAAACTGATTTCTGTTGGATTGACTGTTTAAATCACTTTGAAGATCGCAAACTCTTTAGTTTTCAAAAACCTAGATTTTGTCTTTGCAATTATACGGAATATTTCACCCAATGGTAGGAGAATCCGCCTGTACGTGTAAGGAAGATCTTAGAAGTGGGAGATTTTTGTAGAGGTCCAAATGCTATAGAGTTGGCCCTACTTCAAATTCTAATGTAACTCACCTACTAGAAACGCCACACGGGCACCATGCAGAGCACAGCGGAGCTGGTAGATTGGGGAAAAAGGGCATAATTAATGGGACAAAAAAGTTTAAATGAAAAACAGCACAATTATTTTACTCTTTAAGGGTGAAATGAAGAATGAAACTATGCATCACATCCCTGGTTATATTTCTTACTACCAAAGTAATGCTAAGAATTGTTTCGCAGACGAGAAATAATGAAAGAGAAATAAAATAAAATGCCCCATGTATAGTATAGTACTTCGACCCGAGGTACATTCCATTGAATTGGGGCTCTTAACCTCTTCCATGTTGGATGCGGACACTTTTCATAACCACGACACTATCAAAATTATAGTCAAATTTCAGGTCAGAATTCTGTTTTTCGTTGTTCTGCATGTAATAAAGTCGGTGAGAAGAACAATTTGTTTCCCCTACTGACTAATACAAGATCGGCCGAATCACGAAACACAAAATGGCCCGTATGCTAAATAGGGCACTAGCACTACGAAGTAGCACTCTGCACTACGAAGTGCCCTGTTGGTATGCTAAATACGTCACAGACACTAAGCACTTCGAAGTAGCTCTACAATGTTTAGTGTCGCTTAGTGTCGCACTACTGATTGGTATGCAGAAAGACTTTGAAGTGCTACTTCGCTGTTAGAGTACTTTATAGTGCCGCACTACGCTGTGAGTCTATTGATGAATGGTAGTTAAGTACTCAAATAATTAATTATTCCCTAAGTAATTCTCATTCTTTGCAGAAGATTGATGTAAAATGTCTAATTGTGATGGTAATGGTACTAGTGAAAATTGTGATGGTGAGCTGAAATTCGCAATGCGTCTGCGCACCTTTCGCATCATATATTCAAAGTCCACGCTTACCAAAGACATCGAACAAAAGAGAGAAGCATGGAAAGTTCTTGCAGAAGAATTCAAAATAACTTCAGAAAAAAAAACAAAAAAGAAAATTCAAAACATGGTATCAAAAACAAGAAAATTATTTTTTACTTCTACGCTGTTCATCTGTTTCGCCAAGGAAAATGTCAGCCATAAGAATAACATGTTGTTCACTGAAGCGGTACACTTTTTTATATTCATGGCATGCTGCTCCTGAGGTTTTTACGCGATGATGCCTTTGCTGTAAGCGAAACAGATCCATAGCTGACGAAGTAAACAAGGTTAAATACTGTATACCGTAGTGTCGTCGTGAAGTGCGGTGTGTAGGACACTTCAGATTTTTGTAGTGCGCGTTATGCTTTTGGCCCTATTTAGCATACCAACCGTAGTGTTCCATGCCGCACTATGGCTTGTAGTGCGTAGTGCTACTTCAAAGTGCTAGTGCCCTATTTAGCATACCAACCGTAGTGTTCCATGCCGCACTATGGCTTGTAGTGCGTAGTGCTACTTCAAAGTGCTAGTGCCCTATTTAGCATGCCAGCCGTAGTGTTCCATGTCGCACTAGTACCGCACTACGGCTTGTAGTGCGTAGTGCTACTTCGTAGTGCTAGTGTCCCATTTAGGATACGGGCCAATGTTTCGATTTTTCTCTACGACTCAAGTATAAGATTTTTCATATTCTTCATTTTCGTCTTTTTGCTCTGTTATTAAGCCTACATAATATGTTTTGAATCCGTGAAGAAATATTTTTGAACTTTCTCCTAGTAGTCTATTGCTTCAAATGAATTGCGCAAAATACTGAATTTTTCTTCTGATGAATATGAAGGGAGCCTGCGATCTCTTTCGACGAATATTTGGCAGTGAACGGTCAATTTCTTCTTCAAAATAGAAAGTCCTGGCTTGAGGAATTGGAAGGTCCTGGGACGTTGACTCAGTCCCAGCATGCTCCAAACCCCCATTTTGGAAACATTCACCTGCCATTTTATTATTATTAAACCAAGTTACTATTTATCTAAAATTTTTTTTGAACGTATAGTTTAGCCATAAATCTTACAGCAAAACGTAAGTTTGCAATACAGGCGCTCTTATCACATTTAATACATAAATAAAAATATTTAGTCGACTTACCTTAAAACAAAATATTGCTCACTGAGGAATGCAGGACAGGGCGACGCTGCAAGTCGACAGCTACTGCAAATTCAATATTTAAATATTGAAACTGAAAGTCCTGTCAGAAATGATGCTGAATAAGTAGATTAGGCTTGTGAATGAATCACATTAGGGCCTCAAATTAAGTCGAAGGTAAGAACATTTCTTTGAGTCTCTAATATACATACATCTTTTTGCAACCACCGACACACTGACCTCACTTGATCCGCCACTCCATCAATAATAAATGGTGCTTACAGATTATTATAATTTACTGCAGGCCTTGTGTCTGTCACCATGTAGGTATATGTATTCAAAATGCAAGTCAGGCATCAAAATGCAAATCTGGCGTCAAAATGCAAGTCTGGCGTCAAAATAGCTCTTTATTCCTGAGAAAAGTAAGGTGATGACTGATGAGTAACACTGTATGCATATATTAGCCCTGTTGCGGCCTCCACTAGGTTACTCTATGAACATAAAAATTTTTTATTTTGAGCAGCAGATAATTTTTTAACGCAGATAGTGAAGTTAGGTTAGGTCCGCTCAGGCTTCATTTAGGGGGAAAGTTGGGGCAACGTAAGTAAGTGGAGTCTGATGCACAATTGCCTGCTCATGATCGGGCATGTTTCAGCAGTAGTTGTGGACTTTATTGCTTTAATCACATAACTTCAAAGGCTTATATTATATGCCCTCTAGCTTGCTTGCCTGCGGGATGTATGATGTGTTGGGCTGGCCTCTGGCAAGCAATTCGAGGTAGAGACCGCCGGAAGCGCCTCCAGAGCACCAGAGCCCTCGCAAAGGTCCAACTGAGAAATCGAGGTTATAGCTGTGCAAATAAATGCTTATAGTTGTATAGAAATTGAATCAGGGAAACATCAATGTTGCATGGAAAGTCGTCCTAGCAAAGAAAAGCGATGTTTGAAAGTCGGCAAGGCTTGGCGCAAAAGAAATAAATTAGTAGCAATGAGAGACAAATTTATATGAGTAAAAGGGACGTGATGCTCAAATTAACTTATCTAACTATACAGAATATAACAAAATATTTAACACATTGAAATAATCACTAAATGAAAAACACACGAACATACCTTAAACCAAGTTAAAACTCTCTTTTTTTTCATTTGGAGTTGAAGGAGCGCTGGACACTCGTCCAAGGTAGTAAAACGCTCTTTGACACTGTGGGTTGGGACGCAGTATAGACCGCTACATAGCCCTTGCCCACAATTCAATATCTATTCCTTTCCGCTCGTAATCACGCTAGAGGGCATATTAGCCTGTGTGATTAAGTGCCTAAAGCCATAGGCGTCATTTCCTTTCCTGGATATGAATCAATCAGCCTGATAACATCAAGCCACCGAAGCAACAGCCGTGGGCAAATAGCCTAACTGTTGCGTGCTTGTATTAAACACAGCCTGGCGTATTCGCGGCTTTTGAAAATAAGCGCCTGACATAACAGCGCCGTTACGTCACAGCCACTGCTTCATGGCGCTCTACTCCACAGGCTAAAGCGCAAAACCGCCGTCCCTATAACGCCATGCCCCGGCTCTCCCCCTTCGCAGCCAGCAGAAGGCTTTTCTCGTTGCCCGATCAGTAATGCGCCTGGCGCGATGGAGGGACCTAACCTAACCTAACCTAACCAAACCTAACCTAACCTATCCTGGCGCACAACTGATCAGCAATTGAAGAAAGCCTTATGGTTGCGAAGGGGGAGAGCCGGGGCATGGCGTTACAGGGACGGCGGTTTGCGCTTTAGCCTGTGGAGTGCAGCCGGATTACGCCAGTTCTGCAACTAGCAGAGCAGGTTTACGATGATCCGGCGTGGCGCGACCAGTAAGGCTTACGGCGTGTGTAAGAAGTGATAGTATGGGGTAAAATTCTGTGGAGTAGGACTTGTTGACAATTGACTATTTGATTCATCAGGCCTGTGGAGTGAGGTAGGTGGTGCTTAAAGTTGGTGTGGGGAGATGACTCAGTTACCTACAGCTTCTTGGGTGTGAGCTGAGTTTAGTTATTGCATTATAGGGTAGGCGTTGGCGCCAGGGCTTGTTTACGAGCTAAATTTGTGGTGTAGGGCAGCGCTCCCCTGTGGGTTCAACAGCGGGGCTGACTAACCGGATGGGAAACTACAAATCTAACGTCCGCATATGTTAAGTGCAAAAAAATAAATTGCAAAAATCCGAAATTATAATAATATTAAATCCTATATTTTCCTATCAGCGTCAGGGGGTCATTTTCAACAGTGCCTTGAAGGACGTCGGTTGACATGATGAACGCGCTAGCGCCGCTGCTGCTGCTCTCTAGTCTGGCAGTCGCCGCCCTAGCGCAGGAGACTCAGCGACCGGAACCAGGTGAGGGCCAGCGCTCTGTTATCCAGGGTGATTCACAAAAAATTCCTGTTTTGTATTTCGTGTCAAACAGCCAAATGTAGGAAAAGGGAGGGAAGTACTTCATTTGAAAGGCAAAGTTATGGAGTTTTGTGGCCCGCCTAATCAGTTGCCGCTATGCATTGGTCAAGTGAGTAGCTTGCGTTTGCTGTCGAGGCGTACTTTTTTAATGACTGTTTCATTATCGCTACTCAACGAGCATTCCACACTCGGCTCCGCATTTGTCCTTCAGGTCAGGTTCCTGATCCTAAATCGATGGGAACGTGGGTGAACACATTTAGAGCGAGTGCAAGTGTGAATGCAAGATGAACTGGAGGTCAGCGGACTGCCGCAACACCCGAAAACGTAGATAGAGTTCGAGAGGCGTTTCTGCGTTCTCCACACCGCGTGCATCTTCCGCGACATCTAGCAGAGCGCCTCATCCCCTTGAGAGATGACCTTCTATGCCCGACTCGATCCCCCGATTTGGCTTCGTGTGATTTTTTCATGGGGTTATCTTGAATAAAATGTTTAAAATGACTCTCCAAGGACCCTACCTCATTTGAAGAACAACATACTCCAAGCCATCTCCAACATACCTGTCAATATAACCAGAACAGCTTCTTGGGTGTGAGCTGAGTTTAGTTATTGCATTATAGGGTAGGCGTTGGCGCCAGGGCTTGTTTACGAGCTAAATTTGTGGTGTAGGGCAGCGCTCCCCTGTGGGTTCAACAGCGGGGCTGACTAACCGGATGGGAAACTACAAATCTAACGTCCGCATATGTTAAGTGCAAAAAAATAAATTGCAAAAATCCGAAATTATAATAATATTAAATCCTATATTTTCCTATCAGCGTCAGGGGGTCATTTTCAACAGTGCCTTGAAGGACGTCGGTTGACATGATGAACGCGCTAGCGCCGCTGCTGCTGCTCTCTAGTCTGGCAGTCGCCGCCCTAGCGCAGGAGACTCAGCGACCGGAACCAGGTGAGGGCCAGCGCTCTGTTATCCAGGGTGATTCACAAAAAATTCCTGTTTTGTATTTCGTGTCAAACAGCCAAATGTAGGAAAAGGGAGGGAAGTACTTCATTTGAAAGGCAAAGTTATGGAGTTTTGTGGCCCGCCTAATCAGTTGCCGCTATGCATTGGTCAAGTGAGTAGCTTGCGTTTGCTGTCGAGGCGTACTTTTTTAATGACTGTTTCATTATCGCTACTCAACGAGCATTCCACACTCGGCTCCGCATTTGTCCTTCAGGTCAGGTTCCTGATCCTAAATCGATGGGAACGTGGGTGAACACATTTAGAGCGAGTGCAAGTGTGAATGCAAGATGAACTGGAGGTCAGCGGACTGCCGCAACACCCGAAAACGTAGATAGAGTTCGAGAGGCGTTTCTGCGTTCTCCACACCGCGTGCATCTTCCGCGACATCTAGCAGAGCGCCTCATCCCCTTGAGAGATGACCTTCTATGCCCGACTCGATCCCCCGATTTGGCTTCGTGTGATTTTTTCATGGGGTTATCTTGAATAAAATGTTTAAAATGACTCTCCAAGGACCCTACCTCATTTGAAGAACAACATACTCCAAGCCATCTCCAACATACCTGTCAATATGCTTCAGAGAGTTGAACGGAACTTCAAAAATCGACTAACTAAATGCATTGACAATGAGGACCGTCATTTATCCGATGTCATCTTAAAAACTAAGTGATACAAAATTTCAAGCAATGTTTTTTCAAGAAAATCTTTATTGTAATGATATGTTTGCTATTTATTTTTTATTGAGCTTTCAAATCAGGAAGTTTCCACGAATCATCCTGCACTGTACAAATTATGCAAGGGAAATGGGCAAGGTCAAGTCGTACATCAAGTTAACAAAATATTACAGTCTGTTTGGAAACCAGGTCTTATTCTCTTATCGCAGCCCTCTGATGGAAATATTCTGAGTATGGTTTTTGCGGAGACAAGGAATAAAAAAGATGGCAGTACTAGCAGCAACATTCATATTAATAACAATTGGATACTGATAATAACATTTTCAGGAATCTAGATTATTTTGACGTTGCCCAATATGGGGCTCCGTTCAAGTCATATTTTGCATTTGGCTAAGAATTTTTAATAATAGTGCAAATGGTGCATGAGGCATTTAGATAAGACTCATCGCGACCACTTTTACCGCAGCGCTGCCCCATCAATATCTAGTTGAGTATTCAGGCAACCAAATACTATATCATATATGTATACATTTACGTGTAAAATAACTTAATGTGTCCTGAACTTATGTCGCCTTTGTGACGCTGCAGGCGAAGGTGCTGCGGCGGTGATGCTGCTGCAGGGCTCCGGCACACCAGCGCCCACAAGTTTCGCACGTCTCCTGAATCCGTTTCCGGAGCTGAGGAAGTTCACGGTGTGCTACCGCATCCGCATGCACCGCTTCAGGGAGGAGGGAACCCTACTGTCATATGCCTTGCTTGATACTGATAGCAACGCTCTCAAGATTGGTATGTCTTTGGAGTCTTCGTAAATTTACTCAGGCTGTAAATCCAGAAATGGTTTTGTTTTTGCTAATTTTTATCGATATTCTTGCATGAGATACTCATTTGAATTACTTCAACTTTTTCAAAATAAAAGAAGCTGAAGCAATCGTATGAAGACTATATAAATATATAATACTTCTCATTTTATATTACGAGTTTTATGGTTTTAATTATGGTGATGAATTTTCAACATAATTGTGAACAAAGACAAACGATTTGACATGAGCACCAGCTCTCTTTATGACCACCAATTCAGTTGTGTCATAGAATAGAATAGAATAGAATAGAATAGAATTGTCGGCACTGAAGATATATGCCCATGGCCTGTTGCCGATTCTTGTACTTTTCATGACTTGATTCACAAGGGATCCGACCTTTGGAAACCGATCTTTCCATAGCTGACGATTGATTGAGATAACTGCTGGACTTATTGCCTGATCCGTAATTTGCTAGGCATTTTAAGACTGAACATTTGCATCTGCATAGCTTCGTCTGTTCTTGAAGGCGTTCATACTCGGAGCGTCATGATGTCGGTATTTACGTTACATTTAAATATGGGGGCAGATCACAGGCTGGATGGCTACCAGGTGTGCCTGCGTAGCATTTGTGCAACGTCCAATTTTATCACTCCACTGTGGTACTGGAGTCACTTTTGCTTCACTTTCGACGACTCTGACAAGTCCTGGACTATCTACATGGATGGAGTAAAGGAAGCCGGAGATAAACTATATAACTTTCCCGAAGTTATTTCTGAAAATGGAGCAATCGTCATTGGTAAGACGGGTTGAAGATGTTACTTTTAACGTGAATATTATTCACTGAAAAACAGTAGTTAACGACAGTAAGGACAGTAGTAGTTTCCTGCAGTAGTTAAACATTAACGAATATAATAGCT
Organism: Hyalella azteca; assembly: GCF_000764305.2. Taxonomy (NCBI): domain Eukaryota; kingdom Metazoa; phylum Arthropoda; class Malacostraca; order Amphipoda; family Hyalellidae; genus Hyalella; species Hyalella azteca. The sequence continues at coordinate 3,041 of NW_025934553.1, read as the reverse complement.
TGTTTACTCTACTATATATTAACTAAAATGTATTATATATTAGTCGCTAACCTTTATTCAAATATCACGTTCAAAGTTATTTTTTATGGATATTTTAGTAAGTGGCAGTGCTTATGTAAATTTCTTAAATCATTCCAGGCTCGAATTTAATTTAATGCCGGCCTGAGGTATGAAAAAATAGAAGATAAATCGGTGGCTGGCGAATTAAAAAATTTTTTCCACATTGATTCGCTCTTTTGGTGAATATATCAAGTGATCTAAATTGACCAGCGATTGTGTTAGCAGAACAGCTTGCTTTTTTCATGTGTTAGCAGAACAGCTTGCTTTTTTCAATCCTTCCAGTTATAAGTTGATTCTGACCAGGCCAAGAACAAGAATATTTCGGAGGTGGTTTCGAAAGAGACAAGAGCTACAGCGGGGAGATCACACAGCTCAACTTCTGGCACCGAGTTTTAGACGCATCTACTATAAAAAATGTAGTATCTCATGCATTAAACTTTAAGAAATAACTGAATTAATGTCAACATGAAATTTAAATTAGGCAACATATTTGCCGTGGATAGACGGCTGTTTCAGAAGAACGCTCATCATATGGGATTGAGTTTAATAATAACATTTGGTGGTCTGATGTATAGATGATAGAAAGCACAATGATCGTATAGCTAAAACTTCAGTTTACGAGTATTGAGGAACTCACGAATTTTTTCCCCTTATAACCCGGCAGATCGCCGAATGCCGTGATAAAGATGAAGGTGATGCGTTGGCGTGGTCAACACTGCGCTGGAATATCAGTGGAGAGGTCGAGTGGCTTGTACAAAACTTGACTACTCTCTGCTCAACGTCGAGGCGAGACTTCATCTTCTTCCCAAATCGGTTTCAGTTAAACGAGGCTCGCGCTATGTGTAAGGTGATTAAATGAATTATTGTCAGCATATATTAATCCATTTGGACATCAATTTTTTATGCTTGTTAAAAATTTTCGCATAAATTTGAATTTTCGATGCTATAAAATAATTGTGAGATAATAAAGGAAACATTCACTCATTTCTGACAGTTTGTTCCGATAGACTCGGATAGAGCATCGCGTGTGTTTGTCTTCAACAAGTTAATTGAAAGGGACGGTCATCGATAGATAAGTGTGCGAATAATTTTGATGGTTCTGTGACACCTGGGACTGCACGAGGTGATTGAACAGTACGAACGTCGGGAAACAGCGAACTCTTGTGGGTGTCAAACAATAATTGCACCAGCACGTCGTCCGGCGGAGCGCCTATGCTAGGCCGGCATGGCTTCAGTGGCTGGACGCTCATGTTCAAAGTTTTCCTGGGTCAGTTTTCCTTGGTCCGTCCCATTCTCGTGCAGTCCCAGGTCTCATAGAACCTGTTCACTAATTATTCGTCCACTACTCTATCGAATCAAACTCCGGAATTCGACAATAATGACCAACGTTGAAATGATTCCGGAAACATTTCTGTTTTTTTAATGACAGAACGGCCCGTTTCAATAAACTGGTTGTAGGTCAACACGTGATACTCTATCGACCACTCTCTCTACTGAAATGACGTTTCTTCACGAGCAGACCCCTCTACTCTTCCCCCCCCCCAACTAAGATTCTTTATACCTCACGTGGTGTGCAGCTCAAATCGTCCATACTTCCTTGTTGAATCCTGTACATTAGAATGCGAGAAGCTTATTATGCGATACCTGGATTCTGATACTCTGCTGGAATTACGAAATCTATATTCATTCACAAACTCATTATCGGTCAGTCTGACTGGAACCAATAATTGAAAAAAATTCAATCCCAATCAAACTTATTATTCCATTTAGATTTAGATTAGATTTAGATTCGTTTAGATTCCGTTTCCGATTGGTTCCGTTTATAATCAATCAAATCATGCACAACGCTAGTAAATAAACTCAAAATGCGTATTTTTATCGAGTATAACTCCTGTTAAATTACCAAATTTTGTTAAAATTAAACATGCACTTTTTTGTGCATAGAAAGTTCGTGGGGAGATTGGCATCCCTATCAACGACGCAGAAAACACTCGGATGTTCACCGAGACGGTCGGGTGGGCTGAACACTGCTCTAGTTACCTTGGATCAGCTTACCTGTGGCTTGGGGCTCAGGACGGTAATGTAGAAGGCCGCTGGGAGCATTTCGAGTCCAATAAAACAATCACGTACCAAGGACGGTGGCGTGGAGGTGGCCCCAACGGAGGCACTGTCGAAAATTGCTTGGTGATGATGTATGGTCCTGGCATCAACGGACTCTGGTCCGATTTCGCTTGCTTCGATTCACATAAAAAATGCATGTTCTGTGAATTTAAGAACTACACAACAATGTTCCTAAAAGGGCCTCTCGTGTGCAAAAATTCCCCTTTCAACAGTAGATACATCTTACGTAGAAGCTTCAATAACTGGCCTTCACTCACTGGCTACCAGCACTCTGACATCTTTTGGAACAACGAAACCCAAGCGTGGAAGCTGGCTTCGAAAAAAGTGGGACATAATTGATGCTTGCATAGAGTCGTTTATTTATACAATGCAATTTTCAGTATATTTTTGGAATTTGATGCATTTTTTAATGCATCACATGCCTTGAATTGAAGTAGGAAAATCTCCAATGAAAAAAATTTATTTTAAGCATTTTACAGACGCCGGGTGCTTCGGCTCTGCACATTCCTGATTCAACCTCTGATTATCCTTTCGGGACGAAAACATGGGAGGTGGAATCACAAATTTGTGGATACAATCGAGGTGAAAAGGTTAATTTGACCATATCGGCCTGTTTTTCTGGCGAGTACACGTGTGATGATGGTTCCTGCATAGACTTGCGCAAGAAGTGTGACCTCAGAGAGGATTGCCCCGACAACAGCGACGAGACGAGATGCACTCTTCTGAGCATCCCAATCGGTTACAGCAACTCAATTCCACCGCCAACTCTTGTTCAGAGCGAACCGCTGCCAGTAAATATATCTGTGTTCATTTCTTCATTCCCTGGAATCAAGACTGAAGATCTCTCCTTCGAAACAAAC
>NW_025934552.1:2496-12469 GCF_000764305.2 Hyalella azteca | reverse complement strand
GGGAACCACTGATATAGTTTCTTCTATCAAGTCGTCTCAGCAGGTTTGAACTTCCCTATAAAGGGTTGGCAATTTCCAAGATATGCAATTGATTCGCGGTTGTTTATTAAAACTTCACTAATTAGGCGACTAGCTGACGTGCGGAATGCCATTCAAAAGCTCCTTGTCGGTATTGTAACTGTCGTAAAGATAATGCTTTCTAGTATGATTTATACTCATTAATTATTTGAATCGCAGCCTTAATAGACTGGATTACCTTATTAGCTGACCAGACAAGAATTCTTTGTGATATATAATGCTAGATAATCTTCTCATTAGAATTGCGCCCACGCTAGATCACAATATCAAAATTATGATTCTGCTCCCTTGCAGAGATGCCTTTCTTTGATCCAGTCTGTTGCCACGAGGATACAAAGAAGCCGGTTGAACAAATTACTCTAAATTGCATATTACTTATTACTTGTTTAGACATCCCCAAATAAATTGTATTAACGCGTTTATCTTGTATATTGAGATGGTTGCATTGAGTGGGCCGGCACCGGCGAACACTTAATAGACCAATCTTTGGCGCTGGCAGTCACTCGTTCGGCTGCCGTCCTCTGATCACCAGTCAGGTCTGTGCCTTGGAAATTCCCAGGTATAATAATGGTAATGCTTCAATTAAAATGGTATCTTTTTCCTAAAATAACTCATGAGGAATTGCATATTTTGCGCGATCTTACTGCTTATAAGTGAAGGAACGGAGGAGAACGCCCTCGTATGTGTTCCGCAGAAAAGATAGGTGTTTGCTACTAGATGTTATTTTATTGCGAACGACAATATCAATGAACTCTCGTGGCATTAAAAGCTTTAAAATCATGTTCGGAATAAGATGCAACGAAATTTTTTACGACTCTGAATAAATAAGAAATGATTGTTCCATTTAGAGGGCCTGTAGCCTTAATACTTGCGAGTTCAATTCCGTGATTATTTCGCGAAAAAGTGCGTGGAGTTTCAGCATTCGTAAATTAATCGTAGCAATCATATGGAAGAAGTTGAAGCAATGGGACCTTTGGAACCGCAATTAAAATGTATCTATTATGCAGCAGTTTCATGCAAAAATATATCGTAAGTTTTTATTTCTTGGAATTCATGTATGCGCATTGCGCTCGATCGTTTCGTCTCGCTGTAAACTTGATGATAGTGATACTAGCTCGCGGAAGCTGGGAGTCACCATTTTTATGTGACCGACTCCATTTCCGTTTATTGATTCAACTCGTGCGATTGTTTCTGGAAAATGTCCTCGATCATTCCTAAAGATATTATCTTGTAGTTTCGCACAGAATCTCTGTGAAGGAAAAAAGCAAGAAAAACCGCGTGTGGAACAGTTTGGGTGTAACCCGCAGTTCTCCAGCCACGAGTCCCATTGTCGTTTGATTTCGCGTCCCATGTTGATTGTCGCGCTCTTCATAATTAGAGACAATTTTTGAGTCATGGACCTACAATTAGAATGCAATAAATTGGCCTGTCCTGTATTTGGTAATCTCAACTTAATATCTGATCTTTCAAGCTTGGAATTCAAAACTGATTTTTTTCGAGTATTGGTTATTAGAAGTTATTCAGTCTCAAGGTTTTTTTTGCCTCCATTGACAAGCAAAAATGTGGCATAAAATTCTAAAATTCGGCATCTGCAATAAAAATAACAATCTTCCGAGGTTTTCGCAATTCGCGAGTTTTCCTGATTTTTTTTTCAATTATTTAGTTTTTAGTTTTAACCTTTTATACTTGCTAGAGATGTCGTGCATTCAAAACGTTATGTTAATCACAGAAACCTTGACTTTTTTGGACGCTTTCCAGTATTATATGTTTAGAAGGCTCAAAGTGATAAGGTGTATAAATTTGCTCGTATCACTAAATGAAGTTATTTAATTTTCAGGGAGATATCATCGGGATTACAGCGTCGAAATAGATTGACTTTTCGTGTTCGTTTTGACCTTACGTGGGCCTACCGCGCTGACGCGACTATTTGTATCTCATATACAGGCTTGAAACATCCAAATTCTGGGGTCCCATTAAACAATAATTATGCTCTCATAACTTTTTCAAGTTGAGGAAAAAGTTTTTATTGCTTGTTACACAGTTATGAGACTCCAGAGCTCGTGTAGTGAATGGGATTGACCGAGTGCAGAGTGCTACCAAATAATAAACTGCGATTTACGATCTAACTTCGATCATGCTGGAACCCTTACAGTAACTCCTTACATTTAATTAATTAACAAAAAATTCCAAATAAAATTTCGTGAATTTTACCATGATTCTTTCAAGTGTTTATCAAACACTTGAAAACATAAAGTTTATCCCGAGACGTACCTCGTCTCACAGACAGCACGGCTGCACCACATGAGACGGTCGTGCAATGCGTGCACTGCACGCTAATTCTTTCTCCAGCTGCACGCGCCAGCGTTACTGCAACAATGAAATGGAAATTGAGTGATACTCGAAAGGTTATTCTGTTTGTTGATGTGAGTGTGGACACCGTTGAACTACCGGATTGATCGCACTATTTCATCTCACTTTTTTTAATTCTTTTTGTTCACAATTACAAGGGTTTTCAAACTTTCCTCGGATTTGTGAAATAATTTCGATGGTACACAAAGATATGAAAGTTATTCGCGTGCGTTTTACAATTATTTGTTTGGCTTATTAATTGATGGTTGCCACATTAGTTCAACAGATAATATACAGGCTACTACCTAGTGAATATTTTTCATGCCACTACTATAGCAAGGAGTGTAAAATGTATCAAGACCAAATAATACACTCGTTTATAAGAAGCAGCTGTATTTTGTACAATCGATTTTTCAACCGGTATAAATTATTAAAGTTCATTTCAGGTTACGATGATTTTAATTTTCAGGCACAATCGTTGAAGCTCGAACATTCTACACCCACAGATAATTAAGAATTATGCCATTGGCTTCCTCAAATCATCATTCTTTCTAAACGTGACCTCAGCAGTTTCCTCCTAATAAATGAAGACATCAATCGAGTAATTGAGCGAAATTAACTTTTATTCGTCTTATCTACGTTTAATTAGTAGTAAATTTTTATTCGTCTTGTCCTTGTCCACGTTTAAATTCAAAGGTATAATCAGGATTCAACTGGCAGTTTCTTACGGTGTCACTGGCCTTCTCTTTAAATGGAAGTAAAATTGCTTTTTATACTGCGCAATCGTGCCACTTGATTTGCAAAGAATCTTTTGTATCGTCAGACATTTGCCATAATTTTCTTAGATTAATTATTATAACTTTTATTCGATAAGTACTTAATCAGAAGGTTTTCGTCGATTTGGGCAGCATAATTCTTCAGAGAAATCAGGTCCACTGTGAGCTCCCGTAATTAACAAAATGATAACAATTTGTTAATGCAGGGTTCTTAAAGGCAACTCTGTTCCTCCTCGGGTTCACGGCAGTATGCGTTTAAATTACTAATGATTGCATCCTATATAGCCTCGAACTCAAGCGATGTTAATTGACCAGGGTGAATGTTTTTCCTCCTAATCCAGTCTCGCTTTTGTGCTTGATTGTAACGCCTAAAATGTTTATATAGCCAGCAAAACAGTCAAAGCATTTCCTGTTATAAATTGATAAATATTCTTTATGCTTTGATGACCATGATCTGTTTGGGGGTAAATTTATAGTTAACTAATTATAATTACTATTTTTGCGTCGAATGCGTGTTTATACTAAACTCATTCTTGTATTGCTAGATTTTCGATAATCTAAATGAGTTGAAAATGTTCAGAACTTCAGATAGTCGTGTTTCAGCTGTGATTATCTATGTTTTGGCGTACAGTAACATTTTACATTAATATAAACGCAAAAATATTTTCAGATAATTATTGTTGCTAGCCTGCTAACGTTTACTTCGTGAACATCGTTTTAAAATCACGTTCACGCTCTAAAATGCATAGCGCTTCAAAACGAAAACACAGTTTGGGGAGAATCAGAGCACGTGGAAAGCTCGCAGTCCGCATGCCACGCATACAATCCCTGTCGGAGAAATCCTTGTCTATAAGCGTATACATAGCAGAAGGTCTTCATGATCATGTAGTCTGTCGTACGAAACTCGCTTGATCTTTGTCTCATCTTCGCCGAAGATACGCTAGTCCTTTTATAGTATGTATGCAACCTGTTGGAAATTTTAGCATGCTGAAAAATATATTCGTGAAATTGTATTGTTACTTGCACTTTTATCTCTATCAAGTCAATGTTGATATAGTATTTATTCAGTCTCCGTATCACGCTGAATGGCTCTCCGACCAGGGCCTATACTTTCAAAAAAAGTTGAGAGTTCGTAAGTTCGTCAGCCAATCATTGACGGCCTTTTGAGCAAAATCCACCAATCATAGACAAGAAAATAGAGCGTAAGTATTTACGTTCACTTAGCGAATTTTGAAAGTAGGGCCTCAGATGCTTACACCCAGACTTGGATCATCACACGCTTCACTTTGCTTCGGCCAGGGAGCCCGGTATTGCATGTCAGAATTATAGGTTACGTCTTGGAGACACATGACGACAAAACAGGTTTTCATGCTGGAGCTGCCACGTGGCAAGCCATGTGTCAGTGCACTAACCCCGACCTCAGCCCTAACACGACAGGCTGATCTAGTCTAGCAGCCACATGGCAAACTGTATATATTTCACTGAGGAAGCCGTGAAGTTAATTGAACCATGATTCATCATAATGAGCTGTTGAAACATGTCAGGTCTGTTTCACCGCGCTCCTAGCATGTGTTAAAGGAAACCAGTGCCGGTCACGAAGAGCATATGCAACATGGCGAATCTTTTTCTCCGCTCATCTAACAAATGCCAAAGGACGTAATTGCCGGCCATGAAGAGCACATGCAACATAGTAAGCCTGTTTCACAGCGCACGTTGCATGTGCCAAAGGAAACCAGTGCCTGTCATGAAGAGCATATGCAACATGGCAAGCCTGTTTCACAGCGCACGTTGCATGTGCCAAAGGAAGATAGTCCCGGTCATGAAGAGCATATGCAACATAGTAAGCCTGTTTCACAGCTCCCCCCAACACGCAGCGCATGACGACAGCGCAGCGTGTCATCGCTGCGTTGGGCCGCCGTGGGCGGTGGTGTGGGCGGCCAGCGTTTACTGCAGCGTCCTGTTCTCACCTAATAATATAATTAATAATCTCTATTCATTTATAAAATAAAGAATATGATATCTATTTAACGAAATCTTAAGGTGTAAATTTGGTTGTCACAAAACGCGAGTTAACCAAGAAAGCAAATTTGGATGCGTTACGAAACTACTTTTCAGTTAATGTGCATGTATTACGATTGAACTTTGGCCTAGATCCAAGCATGTAAATGTTGTGTGGGACACAGATGATCTTTTCTTAATGACTACATGACAGCGTATCTCGCTAACCAAAATCGTGCCCAGGTCGCTCCCAACTGGGCATGTTTCATTGTAGTAAGTAGTAACCCCCTATACCTTCTACAACCAGCCTGAACCAACTACAGAAATGCCATATGTTTTAACAACCCACTACTAAATCATTGCAGATATGTTTTATTTTTCAATGAAGTTACCGTAAGCTAAATCAGTACATGTCAGTTCACATTCAAGCATAGTAAATCATGAATCCGAATATACCAATTTATTTTAACCTTACTGTAGTAGACAAATACTGGTTTGCTGCAATTTTTGTGTGGTTGTTGCTTTGAAACGTGCATGGTCTGACCGTCTGAATCGCTTCATAATTATTTGATAGGCGTAAGAAATTGACGTTAAAATATCGCGATACTTTCGCAAGCTACTGTGTGTGTAATAATTCGTTTTGCTGAGAAATATTTTTAGTGATATTCAAAACATTGCATAAACCGCGAGTTAAGCAAACTGATGACGATTCAACTTGAGATCGTATTTTTAGAACTGGTACGCGTGCAGTATTATAATTTATTAACGGTGATGCCTGCGCATCATATTTTTCTATCTTGCTAGGGAATATTTTCTGAGAATGCATTAAAATGAATTTGCATAGGCGTGTAATGATTTTTTTATTGTGGGTGGCGCCTTTGAATGATTTTGCTTTAGTTGCAAGGTGAAGTCGTGCTTGGGCGTGGGAAGTTAATTCAGAATACGAAGGATTAAAAGCTTTAATTTTTCAACGGATGATCTGGACGAGCAAAAATGAATCTCCGTTTGTTAATGGTTCTAACCAAGAAAATCTCAAGAACAATTTAGACCATGAAAAAGTATTCTTTTCCTCCAAAGGATTGACAGTATGTACAAATTTGTTCATGTCATCAAATATTGATGAAGTTGTAAGAGGAGTACCTGAACGAACAAAATACTGTATGATAAATAGGTTTTTAAATATGTCTGAAATCGTTACTTATTGATTACTTTATTGATTACTTTGACATTGATTACTTTGACATTGATTACTTTGACATTGATTACTTTGACGCCTCATCTCATCAGTAAATAATTTTCTACCTTATTGATCGTTTTTTTTTTTCATTTATATATTTTATCCGCGAAAAATCAGGAGACTATTCAAGTTTTTCAAGTTGTTCACCTCAATTTGTCAACGGAAGAACTTTGGTCCAGTGCAATGAATATAATTTATTATTATTCTATGGGCTGTTGATATGCAAGAATGTCACAGTTCTAAATAGATCGGTCTGATCTACTAATCAATTGTAGATAAACCTGAGGGGTTTTGGTTCGTTAATAAATTGTCCGAATAACAGATTAAATATTCATTGGCTAGAGAAGGATAATGACAAGACGTGTATCTAAGCGTAAGTATTAAAGATAGGTTCACGATTTAGCCCAAGCTTTTTCCCGTCACATTTACAAGTCTCATTAAGAGTCGGCGGGGGCGGGAACCTAACACTACACATATACTTGCTACAAGCCTGGCGTTGCGCTCCCTTCTTTGGTAACCTCGGTGGATTTACTCCTCCTTGTGCACTAATTCCGAACAACCCCTACAGGTGAGTGTTGATCAACATCTTCAAGAACAGACTAGACGAAGCTATGCAGGAGCATATGTTCAGTCTTAAAATGCCTAGCAAATTACTGACCAGGCAACAAGTCCAGCAGCTATCTCAACCAATCGTCAGCTATGGAAAGATCGGGTTCCAAAGGCCGGATCCCTTGTGAATCAAGTCACGAAAAGTTCAAGAATCGGCAACAGGCCATGGGCCTATTTCTTCAACGCCGACGCTTCTATTCTATTCTATTCTATTATATTTTAATGATCTAACTTACGGCGTCGGGGTGTCTCCGGAGCCTCCTCTTCTAATGCAAGATGCACTCTTGTTCTTCCTTCACTATTTACCTGAAAAATCTGGTCTCATTTTGGTTGTTAAAGTTATTATCTATCTTGAACCGTTAAGAACATTTTGTATTGCATCAGTTTCATATTTTGAAACGTTCCTATAGTATTTTCCGCTTATTGTAGCTATTGTAATCATTTTCCTACTTAATTTTTAGGGCTTACTCGCCTCTCTGGCGCAAGTTTTCTGAAAACATTTTTTTGTTCTATTACAAGCATTTTATTTCATTTCCTTTCCTTAATTAAAGCTTGTCAAAAGATTCAATATGTTTTCGAAAGGTTGTTCCTATGTCTGCGTAGTATCTTACTTTAAATTAGTTTTTTGATTAACATAATACTCAAAGAAATGATTGATGGAAAATCTCAAATGTTATCAACTATACATATGTATATTGAGCTCGTAAAAGAGGCTCCCGTTCGCCTCAGCAACATATTGCAATTCCGTATTTACGATATGTGCTAAATTCTGGCATTTAAATTAATGATGTGATTAAACTAAGCTGATATAACGGGTTCTAGTAAAGAATCTGATGAAAAAGACTTCGGTCACGGCTGAGCGGAACAGCGGTCACGTTGTATAACGGTCACCACAGCGTTGTATTACGGTCACCACAGCGGTCCACAATTGCTGTGTGGTTGAACGATGTCCTGTAGACGTACATGCGTCTCTTAATTGTACGCTTGTCAGGAACACACTAAACATTTCCTTATACCTTACTGTAAAACGTAATTTTCCCTTCATTATCAATAATATCAGACTATCCTGGGATTACCGCCAAAGCGCCGCCATTAGTCGTAAGATTTTTCACTTTTAAGTTTTATTAGAATACGGAAAGTAAGATTTAAACACTTCTAAGCCATGTAGGTGTTGGATCATGGCTAGAGTTAATTTGATTAGGGCCAACTTCAACATTGTTGTATGAATAGGTAAATTTAAATATTGTAATTTAGTTATTCCCTTCACTTTTATAACCCTTCATTTATAAAAATATTTCATAAGAAATTGATGTCTATTCTCAGCTATCATCTTGATTAAAACACATCTCGAGTTTTTCGAACTGAAACGAGTTTTCGATGTAATTGGTGCCTGCACTACACGCTTTTCTGCAACTAGTGTGCAAATAATTTCTTTTTCCGTATTATTGCGAGCCGAAATCTTCCTATATTGCTATAAAATGGCCTCTTATTACCATCTGTGGCGCCATAAACCAAAGCACTCATGATTTTTCGAGCTTAGCATTTGTTCTGACATTTACGGGCTGCGATATAGGGCGTTTATCGACGCGTGGTTGACGATTGTCCGCCCGTAATGGACATTCGTCCGCGCCTAATCGTCTGCTTCATCGCGAATGCAGTCTGCGGTCGTGGTAATTCTGGCTAACAATTCGAGGCGAAGTGTGTTTTAATTTCGCCTAATTATACAGGCAAAAGTTGCGACTTGGACTGGGAAGACCATCACGTGGGTTCTGTAGAGACGTCCCGCTGGTTAAAATAACCACGACAATAATTAACCGCGATTAGAACAACCTTAAATTCACTGAACGTCGTGGGCTTACTCAATTTGGGCACATTGATTATTAAGGCTCTAGAAATCCAAAAACGAAGGGAGTTGTAAGAAAATGTTTTTTTTAATTATTCAAATCTATCAATGCTACATTATTTGATGTTGAAACTAAAATGAGAACGGCTCGAAAATTTTGTAGGCTCGAAAAGTACGCAAGTTTTTGCTTTGTATGGAAGTTTTGGGTAATTTGCGTGATAAAGTCGAAGCAGCCTAAAAACCATTGTGCTTACTCGTTAAGAATTTAAATCAAAAGTTAAAAAATTCAGTTGTTCCGCATTTAAAATATTAGTATTGCTTATGTGCTTAAATCGTGCATTCCTTGACAACGCTATTTTCGAGAATCTCTCCAGGCACTAATATAGTGTATCAGTCTTAAAGGTTCTCACAAACCTACTGAAGATCGTCTACTAAAGATAAACCTTGCCATGCAGCCTGTCGTTCGTTACTAGCCACATAATACAAGTTAATAGCTATTAGTGTGCTCGCACAGTCTGCTTCTAAGATTGGATATTCAATTTTCCCCGTTTTAAGTTTGATGAAATAAAGTTGTTTTTTCTTTTTCTTTAGTTCTCTATGTTATCTTTTAAGGTCAGCTAGTACTCGAGAAACCTTTCATTCCGTACGGCCCTGAATTTCATAACATATCTTTACGATAAAAGGTGCAAGCCTTGCGAAAAACATTACCTACTAAATATGACAACGTATATCGCGGAAGTGCGTGTAGGCATCGCGTTACGTTGGAAATGATGCCAATAATGCCCAAGAAATTTCTTCCTGTGCAGCTCATGTGCGTACGTGGAGCCCTCGCGCGCCGCGTGATAGAGTGGGTGGTATACTTGCGTGCCCTTGCTGGGTACAATGTTATAGAGTGGGTGGTATACATGCGTGCCCTTGCTGGGTACAATGTTATAGAGTGGCTGGTATACATGCGTGTCCTTGCTGGGTACAATGTTATAGAGTGGGTGGTATACATGCGTGCCCTTGCTGGGTACAATGTTATAGAGTGGGTGGTATACATGCGTGCCCTTGCTGGGTACAATGTTATAGAGTGGGTGGTAT
>NW_025934552.1:0-1924 GCF_000764305.2 Hyalella azteca | reverse complement strand
GGATTTTGCTTGAAAGGCCGTCAATGATTGGCTGATGAACTTACGATCTCTTAACTTTTTTTGAGAGTATAGGCCCTGAGGAACATTTGAAAGGCCGTCAATGATTGGCTGATGAACTTACGATCTCTTAACTTTTTTTGAAAGTATAGGCCCAGGCATCAACATGCCAGGTTATTGATGATGTTGTGGTCGTTAATATTGATTTATCGGGCGTCCATGGAGCTTTCTTGGAAGAACCATCAGCAAGCGGGAGCGGCTTCTTATACCATGAATGTTTTTCCTCCTAATCCAGTCTCGCTTTTGTGCTTGATTGTAACGCCTAAAATGTTTATATAGCCAGCAAAACAGTCAAAGCATTTCCTGTTATAAATTGATAAATATTCTTTATGCTTTGATGTTCATGATCTGTTTGGGGGTAAATTTATAATTAGCTAATTCTAGTTACTATTTTTACATCGAAAAAATGTGCGTCTCTACTAAACTCATTCTTGTATTCCTAAATTTTCGATAATATAAATAAGTTGGAAAAAAATCGCATAGTCGTTTTTCAGCTATGATTATCTATGTTTTGGTGTAACGTTCACATGAATCTAAACACAGAAATATCTTTTGAATTGTTATTACTGCCTGCCTGCCAATATTTACTTTGTGAACATCGTTTTAAAATCACGTTCACGCTTTAAAAGGCATAGCGCTTCCAAGTGAAAACATTGATTTGTGAGATTGAAAGTACGTGGAAAGCTCGCAGTCCGCATACCACGCTTATAATCTCTGTCGGAGAAAGCTTTGTCTGAGCGTACAGAATATCTTCATGTGTAGTTTATCATACGAAACTCGCTTGGTCTTTGTCTCATCTTCGACGAAGATACGCTAGTCCTTTTATAGTATGTATGCAACCTGTTGGAAATTTTAGCATGCTGAAAAATGTATTCGTGAAATTGTATTGTTACTTGCCAAGTTGCCCTTTTATCTCTTTCAACTCAATGTTGATAGTATTGATTCAATCTCTGTATCACGCTGGACGGCTCTCCGACCAGATGCTTGCACCCAGACTTGGATCATCACACGCTTCACTTTGCTCCGGCAAGGGAGCCCGGTATTGCATGTCAGAATTATAGGTTACGTCTTGGAGACACATGACGACAAAACAGGTTTTCATGCTGGAACTGCCACGTGGCAAGCCATGTGTCAGTGCACTAACCCCGACCTCAACCCTAATACGACAGGCTGAATTAGTCTAGCAGCCACATTTCATACTTTATATATTTCAGGAAGCCGTGATGTTAATTAGAATAGAATTGTCGTCACTGAAGAAATAGGCCCATGTCTTGTTGCCGATTCTTGTACTTTTCGTGACTTGATTCCACAAAGGATCCGACCTTCTGAACCCGCTCTTTCCATTACTGACGAATTGAACCATGACGCATCATAATGAGCTGTTGATTATAACAAGCTCTGTTATAACACTTTTTCACCGCGCACCTATCATGTACTAAAGGAAACCATTGCCGGTCATGAAGAGCACATGACTTAACATATTGATCTCGGCGCTGAAGTGTAGGCCTGATGTGGCCTGTCGCCGATTCGTTTCCTTTTCGTGCCTTGTTCACAGAAGATCTAATATCGTTTCATTTGACCGGATCTTTTCATGACTGACGAAAGTTTCAAGTAGCTACTAGACTTCCACCGGGTTCGATATGGAGCTAGGCATTTCAAATCTATATAATCTATATATTTTTATATATAGATATATAACATATATTTTTGCAACATGGCAAGCCTGTTTCACAGCGCAGCCAAACACGCAGCGAATGACGACATGCAGCGACGCGTGTCATCGCTGCGTTGGGCCGCCGTGGGCGGTGGTGTGGGCGGCCAGCGTTTACTGCAGCGTCCTGTTCTCACCTAATAATATAATTAATAA
>NW_025934551.1:0-1169 GCF_000764305.2 Hyalella azteca | reverse complement strand
TATGAGGCGCAAATTTATTTACAAAGTCCATGCACGTGTTACCCCAAATCTCTAATTTTACCCTAAAATAGTCAAATGGCAAAGATAAAATTTGTCTTTACTGTAAGTTGAGCATGTGTTACTGCAGTCTGACTGCTTTGACATGACCGCAACTATGCACGATCTTGAAAAAAACGTTTAGTTGATTTGTTTACATTACAATGTTTATGTTTTTTCTGCAGGATATTTTGGCAGGAACGGTAAAGCAATACGGATTGCAGAAGTTGAAAATTTTATGAAGTGACATGTTTGCGAAGTGCAAACCGCGATTTTTCAATCAAACAAAAATTTATGACATTCGAGCCACCAGATTTCATACCTACTGAAATTATATGATATTAGAGCCGTGATATTTCAGACAGAAATAGGACTTTTCCAGCCCTGCCCTACCTAACAGACTAACAGTACTCTGAAGTCCTCTTCCTTTCCTTTGTACCTAAATGATTAGATGTAGAATAAATGACATTTTCTTTGATTTTCACCTATTTTTCCCTTATTGATATATTACCACATCCATACATTACCTTATTATTGATGTGATATTACTGGATCCAGGAACATGCCATTGAGCATTTACAATGACCTTGTTGACTGCAAGCTTCATATCAGCAGCCATGTAGCATTTCTTCTGTATCTGTAAGCTTACAGTATGACCTGTAATTTCACACCATTTTAATTGGGTCTAGTTAATTCATTGTAACAAAAAAGATTGTAAAACAAACCTGAAACAGAAAGGAATATTTTAATGCAACCATCATATTTTTTGGAGAAATAAATCATAGTTTACATTAATTACCTTTCATTCTATGTTGCCCGGTGCATAATTTTATCGATGACATTCTATGCACAATTTTGTAATGACCGATGATGCATTAATTTTTCATCAAATGAATTTTTTTCACTGAGCACGGTAAATGTAATCAAAATTCTTTCTGTTAATTGAGTATTCGTTTGTTAACTGGAGCCTTTGATAACCAAGGTTCTACTATATAGGCAGGATGGAATTCTAATATTGACGGTTCATATATTATTCCCGATACACCTACACCAGTTTTTTGATACAACATTATTTGAGGCAAAAAAATGAACTTCTTATAGGCTTAAAACACGTATGGGTATGCTAAGTTTTT
>NW_025934550.1:0-384 GCF_000764305.2 Hyalella azteca | reverse complement strand
TGTGTACATATGTACATAAAGTACGTATGTGTGTACACATAAAAAAAGTATATTTCTCACAGAAAAGCTCACAAACATTCTAACAAACGCAGGCATAAACCAAACGCGAGCAACAAGGCCACGTTTGTACCGCATCGCGCTTTTCATTTGTCTTGTAGCTTTCCCGCCAAACTCGACATAAAAATTTGCGATGTGTGCCCGATATTCAGATTAGTTGAATTAATCAATATTTATTAAATTAATTTTTAGCGCATTTTCTCATATATGGAAAAAATGCACTATTGTGCTTGCCATGTCCGTCCGTCCGTCTGTCTGTCCGTCTGTCCGTCCGTCTGTCCGTGACCTCAAGTTTTCGTCGACGAGAAAATGCGCTCTCTGTCACTC
>NW_025934549.1:0-1249 GCF_000764305.2 Hyalella azteca | reverse complement strand
GTCGAATCGTTTTTGAGTTTTGGGGGTTTTTGTTAAAAAAACGAAAAGTGGTCAAAGTTACCCCGCCGGTCAAAGTAACCCCATTTTACGGTATTATTATTATTTTAAAAATAAAATTTATAAATTTATTTTTTATATATGATAGTAAAATTGAAAATTCATTGTGCACTTGTAACATCAGAGATGCTGCATTCTTTTGAAATGTTGTCTTTAAAAAAGTAATTTTTAAGTGCTTATTATTTTAGTCAAATCTCATAGCAATGGTTTTGATTGTCCAAATGCAAGTGCATTTTTAGTGCATTTTCTTATTTATGAAAAAATGCACTATTGTGCTCACCATGTCCGTCTGTCTGTCCATGACTTCATGTTTTTGTCGACAAGAAAATGCGCTCTCTGTCACTCACTGCAGTGAGTACTGAGTTATATTTTTTAACCTTCTGCTGAATTTTCCAGCTTAGCAGCAGTACAAATTCTGAGTTCTAAAGTGATATTTTCAATAATTTTAGAATCCTATGGTGATCGTGCACTTTTGTTAACAATTGGATTGGAGATTTATTATTCAAATAGCAGGAATGCTGCTCCAAAAATGGCTAAAAGGCTTGTGTTACTGGCTTACTGCTCTGACAGTAGACATACCATGCATTTCTGGTAATCTTAACACAACAATTTCTGGCTANTCAGTGCAACTGATTAATATACATTGAACTTGACATTTTAAGACTACATTATGAATTCTTAAAATGCACTGGCATGAAAACAACTGCAATATTTAAAAATAATATTGCACCAATATGTTGTAACAGTAATATTCCTGATAACAGTAAAAAGCTAATTTTATTAGTTAGCTGTCCAAAATTTTGATGTCATCTTGAATGTGACTAGTAATAGAAATTCTCTGTGAGAAGAACTTACTTGAACAATTCTTTATCTATGTAGTACTATTACTTTTTAATGTGAAAAAATTTGTGCTTAAAATGGAAAATTGGTTTGAAAAATTAGCTAGAAAAAGTTTTCCATGATGTTTCAGTGGACATTTTGATCATAGAAAACCAGAGCTGAACCTCTTATTTAAATTATAAATTAAATTCTATCAACAAGGACTATTGTTGCAGCAAAAAATATTTGAATACACTTATTACACTAGCTTAGTGGATTTGCACAACTTTTGTACATGTACCTTGCATTCATGTCTTTATTTTTTGTTTACATTTGTATAAAATTTGTTCAGTGCTTGGCATCACAAATACAT
>NW_025934548.1:0-2406 GCF_000764305.2 Hyalella azteca | reverse complement strand
ACACTGCATGGAGTACACTGCGTGGAGTACACTGTATGGAGTACACTGCATGGAGTACACTGCATGGAGTACTCTGCATGGAGTACACTGCATGGAGTACACTGCATGGAGTACACTGCATGGAGTACACTGCATGGAGTACACTGCGTGGAGTACACTGCATGGAGTACACTGCATGGAGTACACTGCTTGGACTACACTGTAATGAGTACATTGAAGTCAGAATTTAAGTGCGGTCATCAGCTCCTTAGAAATGATCACAGTGTCACAGTGTATCTTTGTAACTGTCATGTTCAAAATTAATGTTGTCATGTTAAGCAAAATGGGTAATCTGCATAAGAAAATGAAGGAAAAATGTGCACCGGTGCATTTGCGTGCAACTTTTCTACCTATGCACCGTAGAACTCTTTAACCATTGTACCGTGCAACAGTTCTAGCTGAGCACCATGAAACACTTCTACTAGTGCACCGTGAAACATTTCTACTTATACATGTCGCAGCACTAATATACCGGGCAACATATAATAATTGTACACGGTGCAACACGTCTACCTCCACAGCGTGCTGCGCTTCAACTATAACAGTATACACGTCCTGCAATTTGTCCTCTGCACCGTGCAACACTTTTACCTGTGCTCTGTGAAACTCTTATCCCTCTACATCGTGCAACACTTCGACGTGCAACACAACTATACATAGAGTGTATCCCGGCACCGTGGAAGTCTCGTCATGTTTTCCAATATCTCTGAACATTTCGCTACGCTGGTGTGACGCCCAATAAGTCGACTGACGATTTTTGTCAAGAGTTCCGGAGCGAGCGCCCTTGTTCCAGCCTCTCAACAACCTGGCAAATCAAGCGAGAATTTCGGGAGCGTCTTGTGATGAGCGGAACAAGTCAGTTTGTGTTGGCTTATCACGCTTCATTTTGCGGGAACATCTTCAGTTTTTGCCTTGTCCGTGCACATAGAAGCCGACCCTGACTAACTTATAGTGCTGGGAGGGTTATGGGTTAGGGTTGCAGGGATAGGGTTGCAGAGTTAGGGTTGCAGAGTTAGGGTTGCAGAGTTAGGGTTGCAGGGATAGGGATGCAGGGTTAGGGTTGCAGGGATAGGGATGCAGGGTTAGGGTTGCAGGGTTTAGTAGGGCAGAGATGAAGAGTACCGATTTGAGAGGGAGAGATATTATTTAATTAATGAGCGTTTGTTAATTTTGGAGCACTGCGTACCTTTACTGAGAACCTCTTTTGAAATTCGTTGGAGGCGAGTGCCCGAATGTTTTCGATTACATGGCGAGTTACCATATTGTAATCACTTGGCAAAAATCCGCCATCGTTTCTGAGTGAATCTTTGTCAAAAACTAAGAATTCTCCTGCTGATCGATGCTTGTGAATTCGTCGATGATCGTAAATTTAAGTTTCGCATCTCAAATTGGCAGGTTTGGTTTGAAACGAGTATGATGATTGGCTTACATATTTACGAGAACGCAAATAATGTCGAGGGCCGCGAGCCCTGGTCCTGTATTAATCAATTGCGCGAGGCTGGCCCGGCCGTAGACGTGCTGGACCCTCTGCTGTGTGGCGGGCTTTTCTAGCATAAATATTCATGTATGCTAATGAGAAACGCGCCGGAGGAAAGTGCTGGGATGTGTTCTCCTACACAACCTGTCACTCTCCACTACAAATATACTAATTGTTCAAATTCTTCAGCCTGACTTGCAAAGGTTAATGGTTCGAGGCTAGAGACCGTCGAGTTGCCTGAAGCTTCGCTGTCGCACATGCGACTTGCAAACCCAAAATGGAACGATAAATTGGCAGCAATGGAACTTGACGACTTTGCTTGGACTTTGGGTTCCGAATTGTGGATGATGTTGATGGCATGGTTATGCCTTTTCTTCTTTGTGAACCTAAAACATTAATTTGTTTGGATTTTGATTGCCTCGAGTGAGCGGTCGAACATGGAGGCCTATCTATGTGTTACATTCTGCTTAGTGATATAATCGTATTTTAGGATGGCGGCCTTTACTTTGAAATTAAGTAGGAATTTCTGAAATTCAGGTCTCAAAAATCGTATTTCTCTTACGGCCAAATTTGTGAATTTTAGCAACAAAATATTCATTGTCGGTACGGTAAGCTTGTTTATTGATTGAACGCTAGTAAAATTAGGATCAGTAAAAAATTGGTTATATAACTGTTATGCTACATATTACGTAATATATAACTTCGCTCGAATTGATTTCGATCATTTACTGAATCTATCGCTATTGAATAACTTACTCCTTCACTGAGTAATCAGAATGTTCACTGACAAAACAGTCCTTCACTGAGTAATCAGAAAAATTTATGATGCTTAGGTCAAGCTTGACAACTATCGAGTAGGCGGCCAAGATGCGGTCATACTGAGACCGGCA
>NW_025934547.1:0-700 GCF_000764305.2 Hyalella azteca | reverse complement strand
ATATTTAATTTACTCAATTAAGCTAATTTAGGTCTTAATTGCTAGTTTTTATGATTGTATCTGAAATTGTTAGGCGAAAATAGCCTGCATGCCGAGTTTCAGATCTCTAGAGCAATCAGAAGTGGGCTAATTTTCGTTGTCAATGTTACCAACAAAAAAATCCACAAACGAACGCGAAGCTGAGTAGAGAAAAACGTGTTAAAAAGTAGAGCTTCTCTGCACGAAAACCTTCAATATGCCATGTTAGCGCCCATTACTATATATTCAAATATTACAAATTAAGTTCTTTATCTTAAAAAAGCGGGTGAATTTCATGGTTGTTGATGATAATGCTTTTGATGTT
The DNA here is from genome assembly GCF_000764305.2 of Hyalella azteca. Classification (NCBI taxonomy): domain Eukaryota; kingdom Metazoa; phylum Arthropoda; class Malacostraca; order Amphipoda; family Hyalellidae; genus Hyalella; species Hyalella azteca. Next base: position 357 of record NW_025934547.1, on the reverse strand, counting down.
GATGACAATGCAATAAGCATTGATAACGCTTTAAATTATAAAGTTACAAAAAATTTGGTTCCATAAAACTCAGAAATTAGTAGGCATATTTGTAGGAGTTCAGCGGGAAATTTTCATGAAATGGTGCTTCTTCCAATGCAACTAATTACCTAAATTTTATTGCGTTGAAAATTTACTTGGTGAGAGATACGACTGAAGCCCCTCTCCCTCAGGTATGGTGACGGTCACAAACGTCGCCTGTGATGCCCTGGGCCAGAGTATCCCCGTTTCGTGGGATGGCCCGGGGGCCTGCGTGGAGTACTTCGTGTCCTACACGGGGGTTGCCATGTGGGGGGACCAGCAGACGACACACGACAA
>NW_025934546.1:0-729 GCF_000764305.2 Hyalella azteca | reverse complement strand
CGAGAATAGTCATTTTGTTTCAGTTAAGACTTCGCACAACAGAAAAAATGGAATATGATGGAATAAAAAATGGATATAAGTTTATTGCTTTGAAAATAGAATACAGAGTCATATAAATAGTACATATCGTTTATTTACTCATTATGTCATATATTGGATAATCTGTAAGCTGGGCAATAAACGATACGAGTTAATAGATAACTGCGGTAAGTATTAACCAAATGAAAGTATGTGAGCATATAGTAAAAAGAAGCTACATAGTGCGATAGAATTGATGTTAAATTATACGTTCATTAAGTAATTATCTACGAGGAAATACATTGAGTAATACACGCCGATATTTTGGTATCAAACTCGCAGCTCACTTTGAACATACAACGCTTATTTATGAAAATGCCTATGAGAACAAAAACGTAATGCAACAGCCTGCTTTCGTATTTACTAGTAGCATTAACCATGTTATTTAATAACACAAATAATAATAAGAGGTATAATGCCCACACATGAATGGTTTAAAAACAAAACATTGACACTGACACCTAATAATACAAATTATAATCATAAGAGGTGTAATACAAGCAAATAAATGGTTTAAAAACAAAACATTGACACTGACACCTTATAATACAAATGATAATCGTAATAGGTGTGATACAAACAAATAAATGGTTTAAAAACAAAACATAGACACTGACACCTAATAACACAAATGATAATCATAATAGGTGT
>NW_025934545.1:0-828 GCF_000764305.2 Hyalella azteca | reverse complement strand
CCCTCCTTCAGCATGGACAGGATTTGGTGGTGATGCTCCAGTAACTGAGACAAACAGGAACGATTTCGTCTAAAACCGTGTTGCCTTCCGTTGAAAAGGAAAGCAACCTTCTCAACAACCTTCTCAAATACTTTGATTACGTGTGATGTTGATGTAACCGGCCTGTAATTTTGGGGTTTGTCTCTTGCACCTCCTTTGTAGATAGGGGTAATTAGCCCAAATTTTAGGTCACTTGGAACATTCCCTTCTCTCAATGAAGTTTTAGAGCAAAATCAGAGAGACCTTTAGTGCACCGACAAATTTTTTCAGTAATACTGCAGGGACCCCACCTGGCCCGGGAGCCGAATACGTAGATAATTCTTGGATACTCCTATCTCGATCCGGTTTTTCAAAATCAATGTTCATCAGCTCCCGCTCCCCTGGAAGTTCTTGAATGACTCCAGTTTCGTTCTCCTGTCTTGAGTATCGGATTCAGATTCGTTTTGCGACGTATTCTTCACTGTATTATAAACTTTTATGTCTTCAGCATACATCGAGCACACGCTAGACACAGCTTTTGGCATATCGTTTATAAACGCAACGAATAAAACAGGCCCGAGAACGCTTCATTGTGGCACGCCGCTGCGCACTGAAGCCCAGTCTGACACGGTGTTAAAGAATAGTATAAATTTATTCATATTTCTTAGCAATATTTTTTCATTTTCATTTAGACTTTCCTGTTCCGCAAATTAGGTTTTGTTTACTCTCAGGATTTTTGTCGTTCATGTTTAAGCTGATTAGCTGGTAAGGACTACAGGGGCACAACGCAAGTGTACAGATTTGTTCTAC
>NW_025934544.1:0-1088 GCF_000764305.2 Hyalella azteca | reverse complement strand
TTTGGTGAGAGAGAATTTCAAAACCACAGATTGGCTTTCACCAAAGATTGTCATGATTGTGCCTCACCAAAGATTGCCATGATTGTGTCTCACCAAAGATTTTCATGATTGCCTCTCACCAAAGATTGCCATGTTTTTGTCTCACCAAAGATACAAAAATAAAACAGCGAAAAGAAAACATGTCAAAACAACGTAATGATTATGCAAAATGATCTTACTAAAACTTTGCGCAAGCACGATTTTAGCACACGTCACTGAAAGTATATCAAACGCTTATGGCTACATCGATCTGTCTGATTTTTTGTGGAGAGATGGAGAAAAACATAGGGAACAAATCCCGACCTCTCAAAAATTTTTAACTCTATTACTTTTCAAGTTACAGCCATTCAAAGTTTATTTTCGTTTTTTTTTGGGACACCCTGTATATGTCCTCTGCTAATCGACGATTAAGTGTTTTCAGTAAACAGGATCTCAGAATATTACCGTACACGGCTCATAATCAGTGCAGTAGTATGACCCTGCCCTTCTTGCTTGGATCGGTACAGAAGTAAAGCAATCGCTGATCTCATTTCGTCGCAGGCTCCACATAAAACGTTTGACGACAATTTTTTTTCCACCCTTATGATAATAACTTACAAATTCTCGTCCATGTCTACTGGTTACCTAACGTATATATTTTATTTTGAGGCTATAACTAGCATATGAACATAAACCATGAATGCGTCTGTCACGTTGGTCATCGCTGCCTACACGCATGTGAGTTCGACAAGCCTGGTACTTCTATTTAATGTGAATTGATTTTATTTTTATTCTGGAGCTCGCCATTATTTTTACGGATTTGCATTCCATTTCATTACTGGAAGCTTATATGCCAATATCTATCGCTGACATTCGGTTATTGTAGCCATGCCGGTTAACCGAAGTTTATTCAGGGAACGCTACATAATTATGATGCGCTGAAGAGAGATGGGAGTTCACTACAACTCTCAACTATCAGCCCTGCATGGACAAATGTTTAGAATTATTTACGTTGTCTGTGTTGTCATGATATACAAGTCTGTTGACTGACGCCTAGAACCCGAGTGGGG
>NW_025934543.1:0-305 GCF_000764305.2 Hyalella azteca | reverse complement strand
AAATGCACTATTGTACTCGCCATGTCCGTCTGTCTGTCTGTCCGTCCGTCCGTCTGTCCGTCCGTCCGTGACCTCAAGTTTTCGTCGACGAGAAATGCGCTCTCTGTCACTCACTGCAGTGAGTACTGAGTTATATTTTTTATTTATATGGAGAAAATACATCCCTGTTCATTTTCCTATTAACCAGAGGCACCTGCTATTTTTTTGTGCGAAATAATATTCAATTTTATCTGAAAATATTGAGGCCTGGAATCGGGCCTTGAATTTTTGCAATGTTCGTCACTTTACACTAGAAAATTATTAAA
>NW_025934542.1:0-12474 GCF_000764305.2 Hyalella azteca | reverse complement strand
GCCTAGCACTAAATTGAACCCGGTGGAAGTCTGGTAGCTATTTCAGAACTATCGTCAGTCATGAAGAGATCCGGTCAAATGACACGATTTTAGATTTTCTGTGAACAAGGCACGAAGAGAAAAAGAATCGGCGACAGGCCACATCAGGCCCACTCTTCAGCGCCGCCATCACTATATTATGTTATGTTAATAAGAACATTTTTTGCAAGTAGAAAATTTTCTGCACGTAGAAAATTTTCTGCAAGAGGAACATTTTCTACAAGTAGAACATTTTACTGCAAGTAGAACATTTTACTGCAAGTAGAACATTTTCTGCAAGTAGAACATTTTCTGCAAGTAGAACATTTTAGCGCAAGTAGAACATTTTCTGCAAGTAGACATTTTCGACAAGTAGAACATTTTCTGCAAGTAGAACATTTTCGACAAGTAGAACATTTACTGCAATTAGAACATTTTACTACAAGTAGAACATTTTACTGCAAGTAGAACATTTTACTACAAATAGACCGAAATTCAACTACTTGTATTCCCTAGAATAGGAAACTGTAGCATCCGTTATATATAGCGCCACTATTAAAGACTAGGCACGTATTACGTAAATATTCTCAGAAAAAAACAAGACAAAATTCTTGCAACGATCATTTTTCGCACTAGCCAGTTCACCAAAATAGTGTTGTTATACTAGCTCTTTTACGACTAAGCAATAATGTTGATATACTAGCTTTTTTACGACTAAGCAATANTTGGTGTGGAAGTTAATTTTCGAAATACTTTCAAGAGGGTGAATCGATGGAAAATTATCGTGTCATTAATAAAATGGCAAATTGTGAAAGATCTCCTTATACCTAAACAAATTATGTTTTGGCGACCCATTACAGTAGTGAATAAATTTCAATCTTGTTTGTGCCAGGGTCTACTTGATTTTTCATTGCGTTAAATATTACAAGTAAATGTTAATCTTTAAATTCTTGAGTATTATATTATGCACTAAAATCATATGCGCATTTTCGATGCAATATTATTAAGGTCTTGTCCAGCCAACCGTTTTTTCAGCTCAAAATTTTCCTATATATGTCTTCCATACTCACTGCCTCCAACTTATACTCTAGCCTTTAGGTTTCATACTGATATAAAATCTAAAATTTTTATCGAGAAAAATGTGAATTGTAATTTGTAAGTAATAATATATGTTATTCATTTATGAAGTTTTGTCTCCGTAAATTTTTCAATAAGAAATGATTTTAATTTGGTGGAGCTAGACGATTTAGTTTTCTTTCACTTTATAGTCACTTGTGTACAATTCCCAAATTAGGGTAATGAAGGAAAATTTTTTCAAAACTGTATTTGCAAATGCTAGGTGCTTTTCGAAAACCAAATTATTTTAAAATCTTTTTTGTTGACTATTGGGCCCAATTTTTCATGTGTGGTTGTAGACTCGTGCTTCTTCATGGAATTGATGATTGTTAAAACATCTTGGATGGAGCTGCTCCAAACTCCATTGGATGCTGGACACATGTAAGAAAAAAATTAATATCTACCATTTAAGTTTCTTTTTGACAAGTGGGATGGTGCCAAAGTCAAATTTTCGCACGTTAGGACTTTTTAATAACTCAAACACATGGTTTATATTATTTTAATGTATATATCTAATTAAATGCTTTATTTGACCTGATATTTACGCAAAATTACTGAGAAATCATATTGAGACTGGCTAATAGGAGGAAAGCAAACTCGGTCATGAATGTATAGTCAATGACATGAGTCGTCACTGAGCAGCCGCTGCGCTTGAATCGCCGCTCATCCATGTAAACCATAAAATGCTTAATCATATAACTCTATAATCATATAATACTATAATCTTATAATACTATAATCTTATAATACTATAACCATATAATACTATAAGCACATAATAAAATTAACTCATAATAAATATAGAGCTGTTCTAACTGCGCCAGAAATTTGTGGTTCAGTTTGGTTTACAAAATAGATCGCTTCTTTAGAACGCCGGCGACTTAGGTGCTGTGGCGACGTTGGTGATATTGACGGTAGTGGAAGAAATCCATAACGAGAAAACTGAGAACTATTTGCCCATTCAGTAAATTTAAATACATTATCACAGAAACCAAACTCCTCAATCATGAAATATTGTTTATTGAAGAAAAATTGCAAATAAAATGGAATGAAGCTGAAAAAATAAGTTATTTGTCACTAAAAATATGAGATAGGGTATATGTATATAAGCATATACCAGTTCATTTATGCTACTAGCTGTCAACTGCAGTGCTTTCCCATTGACAACCAAAAATATTATTCATTCATATAAAGTTCGCCCACTTGTCAGAGTCTAGACCACATGACACTATATACTCCATATTTAATCAAACAGCTTCCTTCGTAGTTGACAATGTTAATTATTTCACTCGCGCTGTACATAATATATAATTAATTAAGCCATGCATAAATACATTATTTATGGGCGAAATTTTGGAGTAAAAGCGTCTTAAATAGTTTATAACAGCTAAAACTTTTGAGATCGCATAACATTGAAGCATGGAAGACATCGGACTCAGGATATAAATAAAGGATGTATGAGAGCCTAGATATCAGGGCTGTTCAGCCATGGTTCTGATAAAACCATTTTAGATAAGTCTTGCGTACGTAACTTTTGATGATGCCAAAATTCGTACTGCTTACACATTTCGTAAATTTATGTGGGTGAGTAGCGATATTTTTATAATCCAGCCCCAGACCATCAAGCGCATGCAACCTGCCGTTCGGTTCAACATTTTTCATCAAGTTTATTGCGTTCAAGGAGGGATACAAAATTTCATGAGATGGTTTGAAAAGAGATATACGAGTTGTTAAGATTAAAATTGTTTACTTTTTTATTATTTACAATCTTGGTTGGGAACTTCAAATCTGAATAGAGTCGACGAATGTGAAAAAATTCAAATTTTCATAGTAAATCCAGAGTATGTTTTTCGGACGTAACAGCCCCAGGCCACGCAGAAGCGCCACCTCTATGTTCTGCCGCCCTCAGCCCCGGCAGGCAAGTCGTCCTCGCCGCCATTGTNTTTTAAAATTATATATTTCGTCAATTGATTCATGCATTGTCTCCAACTTTACGTAAGTGTGCAAAATTTAAGATCGATTGGACAGATAAAAGTGTGTTAAATATTGATTATAAGGCATGTATCAGACAAAATTATTTTTTTTTCGTTTTTTTAATATCATAAATAGAGTTTTCTTTAATATTCAAAATTATTTATTCTGTCAATTGATTCATGCATTGTCTCCAACTTTACGCAAGTGTGCAAAATTTCAGATCGATTGGACTGGTAGAAGTGTGTTAAATATTGATTATAAGATTTGTAGCAAACAGACAAACAAACAAACAAACAAGAAGTGAAGTCAAAGAAGAGTGTTGTAAAAAATATTTTTTAAATCAAAATTTTCAATAGGTAAAATAAAGTAAGAAATTCATTTTACATGTGTAACATCGGAGACATGACTCTCTTTAGAACTTGTTGACTTTTAAAGCAACAAGAAGCAATTGAAGCAAATTTTTAAACGCATATTATTATAGTAATTAACTTGATGTTGCTTGTCAAATTTGAAGTATTAGCAATGTCGGCTAGTATTATCAGATCAGACGATCCATACTGAGAAATCTCTTTTGCTCTCCTAACCTTCAATTTTGGGCGCCTGGTGCTGATCAAGCTGCAGCTATACTGTGTCTGCTCAATGAACGTGTTTTGTTCAACGCCACTCCTTCGTTGCGACTGCCATTTTGCAGCAAAATATGCATGTCCACACGTCGGATGGACTTTACATACAACCCGTCTACTTGGCCAACTCTTTGCCAAAACTGCCGCTCCTCCTTAATTAAGCTGAACCTAATTCCGAAACCTCTAATCTACGGACGCTTCTCATATCTTTTCCAGTGAACGCAACGAGCGACGTCAACTTGACGATGACGTTGGTGGTACTCGCGCTGTCGCTGGCCTGTGCGGGCTTCCGTCTCACCGTAAGTATTAGAATAGAATTAAGTGTCGGCGTTGAAGGAATAGGCCCATGGCCTGTTGCCGATTCTTGAACTTTTCGTGACTTGATTCACAAGGGATCCGGCCTTTGGAACCCGATCTTTCCATAGCTGACGAATAGCTGCTGGACTTATTGCCTGGTCCGTAATTTGCTAGGCATTTTAAGACTGAACATATGCTCCTGCATAGCTTCGTCTAGTCTGTTTTTGAAGATGTTCATACTCGGAGCGTCAACGATGCTATCAGGGAGGCTGTTCCACATTAACATCGAGTATAAGTTATACCTTCAATATTTTGAACAAATGCAAGTGTTTTCTTTGGTAATTTTTGGACTGATTTCTGTGAAGAGGCAGGCGTGAATTTTCAAGGCCGGCAGATAGAGTTAAGTAAGATACTGAACTTGAGTACCATGCTTCTATATCATACTTTTGCATTACATTTAATTCTGTGAGCAAACTGGAATTTTGTACTAATAATAAAGTGTTGATGTTACGTCAGGTACCTGGAGTGCAACAATTTAATTCACAGCTCAAGGCCTGATTTGTTAAACATTTCAGCCGCCTTCGCGTATGTACATTGAGTTCAGCAGGAGTTTGGTAGCACACATATGAGAGACTTGGGCTAGTCAGCACTTTCTTGACAATATTATTATGTCAATTGATTCATGCATTGTCTCCAACTTTACGTAAGTGTGCAAAATTTAAGATCGATTGGACAGATATAAGTGTGTTAAATATTGATTATAAGACATGTATCAGACAAAATTATTATTTTTTTTATATCATAAATAGAGTTTTCATCATATTCAAAATTATTTATTCTGTCAATTGATTCATGCATTGTCTCCAACTTTACGCAAGTTTGCAAAATTTCAGATCGATTGGACTGGTAGAAGTGTGTTAAATATCGATTATAAGATTTATAGCAGACAGACAAACAAACAAGAAGTGAAGTTAAAGAGAAGTGTTGTAAAAAGATTTTTAAAATCAATTTTTTCAATAAGTAAAATAAAGTAAGAAATTCATTTTACATGTGTAACATCGGAGACACTACTCACTTTAAACCTTGTTGACTTTTAAAGCAACAAGAAGCAAAGAAGCAAATTTTTAAATGCATATTATTATAGTAATTAACTTGATGTTGCTTGTCAAATTTGAAGTATTAGCAATGTCGGCTAGTATTATCAGATCAGACGATCCATACTGAGAAATCTCTTTTGCTCTCCTAACCTTCAATTTCGGGCGCCTGGTGCTGATCAAGCAGCTACTGTCTGCTCATTGAACGCATTTTGTTCAACGCCACTCCTTCGTTGCGACTGCCATTCTGCAGCAAAATATGCATGTCCACACTTCGGATGGACTTTACAAACAACCCGCCTACTTGGCCAACTCTTTACCAAAACTGCCGCTCCTCCTTAATTAAGCTGAACCTAACTCCTAGACCTCTAATCTACGGACGCTTCTCATATCTTTTCCAGTGACCGCAACGAGCGACAACTTGACGATGACGTTGGTGGTACTCGCGCTGTCGCTGGCCTGCGCGGGCTTCAGTCTCACCGTATGTATTAACATCGAGTATAAGTTATATCTTCAATATTTTTAACAAATGCAAGTGTTTTCCTTGGTAATTTTTGGACTGATTTCTGTGAATTAGCAGGCATGAGTTTTCAAGGCAGGCAGATATCACTTAGAAAAAACGGTCCCATCGGCATCCTAGTGGCCGGTCGCCCCGTGAAAATAAACTTTCGCCGTTTTTATCAGATGTTTTGCGGATTTCTGGTGTTAAATTGGAATAAAAACGGTGAAACGGTGTTTCTTTTCACGTGCCGGCCGGCCACTGAAATGCCGGTATTACCGTTAACGGGAATTTTTCTAACAGTGTAGAGTTAAGTAAGATACTGAACTCAAGTAACATGCTTCCTATCATACTTTTGCAGCACATTTAATTCTGTGATTAAACTGGAATTTTGTACCAATAATAAAGTATTGACGTTATGTCGGCTACCTGGAGTACAACAATTTAACTCACAGCTTAAGGCTTTATATGTTGAACATATTTGCCGCCTGCGCGTATGTATATTGAGTTCAGCAGGAGTTTGGTAGCACACATATGAGAGACTTGGGCTAGTCAGCACTTTCTTGACAATATTACTATACCCTGCTATTTATATATATTTCACAGTGTCATGTTATGCCAGGTAGATATTTATTATTTTAAAAAGAAGAAGAATTGTATAATTTGTGCGGTTGAGAATGTAGTCTACAGAAGTATTTTTCCTTATAGTTCCTTAACATCTAAAATTTAGTGTAATTTTCTGACGCAGAATGGGAAGTGATAACCAGTGACGCGTTTAGAACATTGTTTAATATCTAACTGATTGCGTGATATGAGACGGTCTAAGTGACGATATTAAGCATTGCATTGTCTGGCTTCTCGAGCCGAAAAATTAATCTTGAACTAGCCGTATCAGCTCCAACCAGCGAATAAAAGCATAAAAGCCAATATTATAAAAGTTGTCAAGTAATTCCGGATGAAAATTCTGCTTGTTTCAGGTCGCTCAATCAATGGTGAGTCTGAGATCAGCTCAGCGGATATAATCGGACTCATTAAGAATCGTGAAGAAACCAAGTGAAGTCCTCCTAAAAGTCAAGTGAAGTCCTCATAAAAGTCAAGTGAAATCCCCCTAAAAGTCAAGTGAAGTCCCACTAAAAGTCCACCTCTTAGCACGAGGGCTGTAGTCCCCTGACGGTCTCTTCGTCTGCCACGTCACTCGGGTGTCCGGAGGCCGAGTCTGCAAATGTTCAAATTGCGGCAACATCAGAAGCCGCTGCTTATTACAATGCTTTGCTTGGGCGTTGAAATGAAATAAAACTTACTTTAGAATTGCTAAATTTCTCATAATATTTTGTGTATTTTTCTGTACAACGTACCCTGAAATATTACCGCTGATTTTGTCTCTTGGCTTCACGGCGTATTTTGCCGAATGCAATAACCCCATATGAATGCGATGAATGTAGTGACCCTATATGAATGCAATGAATGCAATGACCCCATATGAATGCAATGAATGCAATGGCCCTATATACAAGCGATGAATGCAGTGACCCCACATGAATGCAATAACCCCATATGCAAAACGAAAGTCAAATCAACTGCTGCGAAAATTTTTGCTATAAGATGCATCGAAAATACGATGTTTTGATCTACATAGTTTTTGCGCCGTAAAGTTTTGTTGTTTTTGAAATGTGCGGAACTTGTGCGGTCGATAAATTTTAATCTCGAGGATAGAATTTTCCCAATAATTTGGGCCTCAAGTTATTCTTATGGCCTATAAAGTTTTAGGCCTAGTTATTAACGAGATATTAATTGCATGCTTTATTAGTCATGAAGCATTGTGTTCAGGGCTAATGTCTTTCCTGTCTCTAAATACCATCACCGATGAGTTAGTTGACACCGATGATATGATACATATCATCGTATGCATCAGAATGTATGCAACATATCCAGTGTATGCATCAGAATCTGAAACTCGATTAACTCCCACCTTAAAATACTCATCTTAGTAGCTAGGCTGGTTGATTTATTGTGCGTTGTAGGTAATAACAGGCGACTTACAGGTAATGAGTCGTAGACTAGCCCGCACACCTATTTCAACTTCGACATATTCTGCAATATAGAGGAACTTTCGAAAGACGTACAGTAATTTTATCTATTTATTAGTTCCTCAGGCTGTTTCATAACCAGCATAACACCCATCGTTCCTAGGTCCCAGGAGCACATTTCTTTCAGTGCACAATTGTACGTCTTATTGGCCGCACAAAAATGGAAGCTGGTGCTTTTAATTTGGGAAAGCTGATTAAATTCCACGATCATTTGACTTCCTCTCATCGACACCAGGAGCCGATGCCCCTCTCGCCTGACTTGGGGTCGGGAGACAAGACATGTGGGGCAAGCCCCTCTGCCGGACAACCTCAAACCAAGGGCATCTTCCGGACCCTGGAGGTGCCCTCCGCCTCGGGAGCTCCCGTGGTGAGACGGCACCTCGGTACTCTAAGTATTGTAAACAAATTGTGAATAACATGCATTATGTTAAAACTGTCATGCATTCCACACAATATTCAGAACTCAACTGTATACGACTGCGCGTATATTTCATTGAAATTTATCCACCGAAAATCCACTTTTTCATGAATGAGAATTTGTAACTAACATAGCGCATTAGCTCTGAGGAAATGTTCCCACGAACACTGAGCTGCGTGATTTTTTTACTGCCAACAGTTTGTAGTCATTATAGGCATCATATATCATATATGTCAAGTGAACACGTGCATATATTCATAAGTGAACATGTAAATATCCATTTATCTTCCAGGTCTATGAACTTGCTTTTTACACATCCGAAGTTGATGCTCTTCGGTACGTTTATTCCTTCGGTGCTGCTCAACCCGAAAGAATCGCTCCAATTAATGTCACGAATGTCGAGAAATTCGAGGACTGCGCCAAAAAGGTGGCACTGGCAGGTAATCCCGCAATATCTTTCTAATTCCGCTCTGTCCATGAATTACGCGCACATGCAATCATATTCATACATTCCTAACCTACAACAAATACCAAATGTTATTGAAGTGGAAGAGTCTTGACTATTGCTTAAGCCTCATGCTAAAATTACTGTTGTTCGCAGACGTGGCTGGCTTCTGGTTCTACTATGCACGCTGTTACGAGTTACCTAAGCCGAGGGCGAGCCTATGCGCATGTATTGCCGGCCCTTATTTGATCCCCACAGGATACTACTACAAACAGCAGTACTTCCAGACTGGTGATACCGACCCTCTTAACGGTTCGTTTTTTGTACCACCTAACAATTGATCCTACTAGCAGTCACCTTAGAGTAATGCAGGATTAGGTATTATTGAATCGATGTGAAATTCAGGGTTTATTCGAAATGACGAATCAACGGGAAGAGAAAAATTAATTTATTCAAACGCGGAATTGAGCGGTGGCAGCGGCCGTGCGTTGGGTAGGACGCATAAGAAATGAAGATCTGGCTCTACACTTCATGCCACCGATATCACCTGATCTCACCCCATGTGACTATTTCTTATGGGGTTACTTCAAGGAAGCTGTTTACGTCCCGCCTCTACCAGCAACTCTGTTTACGTCCCGCCTCTACCAGCAACTCTGTTTACGTCCCGCCTCTACCAGCAACTCTGTTTACGTCCCGCCTCTACCAGCAACTCTGTTTACGTCCCGCCTCTACCAGCAACTCTGTTTACGTCCCGCCTCTACCAGCAACTCTGTTTACGTCCCGCCTCTACCAGCAACTCTGTTTACGTCCCGCCTCTACCAGCAACTCTGTTTACGTCCCGCCTCTACCAGCAACTCTGTTTACGTCCCGCCTCTACCAGCAACTCTGTTTACGTCCCGCCTCTACCAGCAACTCTGTTTACGTCCCGCCTCTACCAGCAACTCTGTTTACGTCCCGCCTCTACCAGCAACTCTGTTTGATCTGAAGAGCCGTATCACTGCTACGGTGCAGTCAGTAACAGAAGGTATGCTTTCTCGCGTGAGGAACGAGTTTGGCTACCGTTTAGATGTATGCCGTGCAGCACAAAGGGACATATTGAACATTCATAATTACTGCATGTGAAAAAGGAATCTTCCTCTTTCCGTTGCTGTATAAACTATGCATTTAAATTTAAATTCATACCTAAGTAAATACGAATTTAATAAATTGGGTTTAATTAAGATTACCAACTTGCGTGCAGGACGATATCCTTCTTTCAAGTGTTGCGTTCTGGCAAATAGTTTAATTAGTGTCGATTAGTCGGTGCCTGAGACTGAAATTAAATATACATTTGTAATGTTCGTCACTGACTTTTTTGGGGGGGAGGGGAGGTTCTAATGATTTAGAAAAACGCTACGGAAACCCTCCTGGTGGAAGAGGCTGGCGATATGGGCTACCAGTGTTAAAGCAATCAATGTCATTTGAGCCTGGTTGGTCGGTGCCTGGTTGTGTAGTGGGATGTTTGTTGTATTGTTTTTTTGACTATATCAACGAATATTTTTTTAGTTCTGTTCTGGATTGTCTCGCTCTCTTGTAATTTGGTTAATATTATTTATTTTCGATTAGGACAGCGTCTTGCAAGCGTGCGATTAGGACAGCGTCCTGCAAGTGTACGGTTAGGACAACGTCCTGCAAGTGTACGTATAGAGGTGCTTGTGGGTGATGCAGAGGTGCTTGTGAGTGATGCATAGAGGTGCTTGTGGGAGATGCATAGAGGTGCTTGTGGGTGATACATGGAGGTGCTTGTGGGAGATGCTGCATAGAGGTGCTTGTGGGTGCTGCATAGAGGTACTTGTGGGGTATGCATAAAGGTGCTTGTGGGAGATGTTGCGGAGAGGTACTTGTGAAAGTCCTGCTTCCATTCATCAATGCAATGTGTATGCTGGGCAGGAGGCCTCTTTCACGGGAGAGCTCACCATCATCCTGAAAGGCTCATCGACTAATAAGAGGAAGAAAATTGGATTCATCTTCCTCGTCAAACTCGAAGAAGGCGGTCAAGGCGAATAACATTGTTTCTTTGTCTTCGACTGTCAAAAAAACGTGTAGGTGCCAGTTCCCGTTAAGTTCCCATTATCAGCGTAAGTATCATTTCCCCTTAAGTGACACTGCCATCAGCTTATGTGTCAGTTCCCCTCAAGTCACGCTGCTATTAGCGTAGGTATCAGTTCCCCTCAATTTTCACCCTAAACGTCAGTTTCCGCCGTAACTTTGCTGGGGTTGCGAGCGAAGTATTTCCGACTGTCTCGCGTTATATCCAAATATTTTTGGATGCTGCTTTGATGTTTTGTTTTGAGAACGCACTGTGCTCTGAGTGACTTAATTACACTTGATATCATTATGTTGTGTTATTTAACATTAAAACCTTGGTTCTACCATAAGTAAGGTGAATGTCTACCATCCAAACGACCGAAGATCTTACTTTAGGTGGACAACGTCTTTAGTGTGAGAATGCTTACAAATTATATAAATGAAGGTATGTTCTTGGAGAGACATGGTGATCAAAAACAATAGCTTTGGAGGAGTCAAATGACACGAGGAATATTTCCTGTACAGTTGTTCATTGGGAGACCTAAAAACGGTTACATGAGGTATTGTATAGCTTTGCAATCCACTACCGTGATCAGTACACGCTGTATATATACAACCCCTGGCAAAAATTATAGTCGCAATCATGCTCCGAGGTATCGTTAGGCCCTGCAACTCCCTGAAGTGATTTGTACATGCCTTATAGTTGTGATCTTGGCTCACTAGTGTCCCAAAGTAGTGTCCCTTTCTGTTGTAGTAGTAGAACATTTTCTGCAAGTAGAATATCTCCTGCAATGAAAATGAATATGTTGAAAATGAAACGAAAATAGTTAACTCAAGGAATATCAAGAAGCCAATGAACAAATGATAATTGCCTCAAGAAAGAAATAGAAGTAATTAAGAATGATAATTAATTCATGGAAGGTCGAGAAACCACCGAACGAATGATTGTACAGTTGAGGGAGAGAATCATTCCTGATGACCTAAACGCTTGTCTGATGATAGCAGCTTGCGAATGAGGTGCTGAGACAAACTCCAGAATTACAGGCTACTGGCCTTAAGACTCCTATTCAGGCATCTCAGCCGGGCTCGGCTGATTTCCATGGGATTCAATCACTAAGTAGATTTTCTCTAACTCCACTGGTAACTGTAAAGACAATATGAAAATTTTCATGCTTATATAGATATTTATTTACCATCTGTGCGCAGTAACAAACAATGTTTAAACTTCGTTTTACAACTGTGAGAGTGTACTTTCAGTCACAACCCACATCTTCATATATGAAGAATAATGAGATGAGGCATCGTATAACCAGAGGATGAGTTCAGTGATCCCATGTAATCAACGATAGTAATTAACATAACATAACATAATGATGTCGGCGCTGAAGTGTAGGCCTCATGTGGCCTGTCGCCGGTTCTTTTCCTTTTCGTGACTTGTTCATAGAATATCTAAAATCGTGTCATTTGACCGGATCTTTTCGGGACTGACGATAGCTTGAAATAGCTACTAGACTTCCACCGGGTTCGATATTGTGCTAGGCATTTCAAGTCTGAACATATATTTTTTCATAGCTTCAACTAGTCTGTTCTTGAACGCGTTCATACTTGGAGCTGGAACGATGTAATCAGGGAGGCTGTTCCAGTACTCCAATGGATCAGGAATTTTCTAGTAGACAGAAGACAACGTGTCAGCATTAACGGAACCGTATCAGACTGGGTAACTGTGTGCAGTGGCGTACCGCAAGGAAGCGTTCTTGGGCCTGTTTTGTTTGTCGCTTTTATAAGCGATCTACCAGAAGTAGTGTCAAGCGTGTGCTCCATGTATGCCGATGACAC
>NW_025934541.1:0-517 GCF_000764305.2 Hyalella azteca | reverse complement strand
TCCCAGCACCACACGGCAGCTGGGGAGATGCTCCCAGCACCACACGGCAGCTCTCAGGCACGCAAACAAGAGATCGCGTGCCAAGAGGTCGCTTACACGGGACGTCGGCCGCCCGCACGAGAGAGACAGAGAAGAGAAATGTAAGGAATCCTACCTACATAATAACTTAATGTAAAGAATCCTACCTACATAATAACTTAATGTAAGGAATCCTACCTACATAATATCTTAACCCCACAACTGAGACCTGCAGTCAGACACCGCGAGCTCAGCGGTGGGGCGCTCAGGAACAATCCCTCTAGGAACGCGAAATCCCATAGGACTTCTGACGAACTGGCACACGTCAGAAGTCCCCCCAAGCCGACGTGGAAAAGAACCGCACGAAGATATGACAGTCTGGAGAGCTCGTCTATTTTATCAATTTGAATGGCCCTTACTACATTCTTTGCCCGTTCGCCATTAGTTTTATTTGTACTCGAAGAAGCGGTTTATGCTCAGAATATTAAGCATGATTACT
>NW_025934540.1:0-333 GCF_000764305.2 Hyalella azteca | reverse complement strand
ACCACGTCACGGCAGTACGACCACGTCACGGCAGTACGGTCATCTCGTCAGGCTTATAGAGTTTCGAATATACAGGCGCCTAGAAACCCGTTAATATTTTAAATAATTTTTTCCTGCGCCATCAAACAAAATAATTGCAAATTTGGTGTGTAATATTCGTTCCATGACATAGCAATGTTTTTCTGGGCTTTAAACTTGTTATGTTCAATTAATTGTTGAAAAATGAGCCCATTTAACTAATTCAGTTTTGTTTTTAAAACTCGCCTAGTACCCCGCTAGATCATCACTCACTATCTGCCAGATCATCACTCACTATCTGCTAGATCATCACTC